>NW_027521334.1:0-49428 GCF_052094955.1 Ictidomys tridecemlineatus
AAGGATCATGCAGAGAGCAGATTTTTCAGACTGAGGTGCAGAAGGACTGTTACAGAGAGCAGAGGATGAAGACTGAGGTGTAGAAGGACCGTTAAAGAGAGCAGAGTTTGGACACTGCGGTTTAGGACTGTTACCGAGAGCAGAGGTTGGAGACTGGGATGCAGAAGGACTTTTACAGAGAGCACAAGTTGGAGACTGAGGTGCAGAAGGATGGATACAGAGAACAGAGGTTGGAGACTGGGGTTCAGACAGGCTGATAAAGAGAGCAGAGTTTGTAAACAGAGGTGTAGAAGAACCGAAACAGAGACGAGAGGTTGGACACTGCGGTACAGAAGGACTGTTAAAGAGAGCATATCTCAGAGACTGGGGAGCACAAAGCCTGCTGCAGAGAGAATAGGTTGGAGAATGATGTGCAGAAGGACTGTTACAGAGAGCAGAGTTTGGAGACTGGGGTTCAGAAGGACTGTTACAGAGAGCAGAGTTTGGAGACTGGGGTGCAGAAGGACTTTTATAGAGAGAAGAGGTTAGAGACTGGGGTTCAGATGGACCTTACAGAGAGCAGAGTTCGGAGACTGAGGTACAAAAGGACTTTTGTAGAGAGCAGATGTTGGAGAGTGGGGTGGAGAAGAATCGTTGCAGAGAGGAGTTTGGAGACTTGGTTGCAGAAGGCCTGTTACACAGAGCAGAGGTTGGAGACTAGGTTGCAAAAGTCCTGTTACAGAGAGCACAGGTTGGAGACTGTTGTGCAGAAGGACTGTTACAGAGTGCAGAGTTTAAAGACTGGGTTGCAGAAGGATCAAAGAGAGGGCAGAGTTGGGAGACTGAGGTGCAGAATGACTGTTACAGAGAGCAGAGGTAAGAGACTGGAGTGCAGAAGGGTCGTTGCAGAGAGCAGAGTTTTCAGACTGCGGTGAAGAAGGACTGTTGCAGAGAGCAGATGTTGGTAACTAGGGTCCAGAAAGACTGTTGTAGAAAGCAGAGGTTGGAGACTGGGGTGCAGAAGGACTGTTGCAGAAAGCAGAGGTTGGAGACTGAGGTGAGGAAGTTCTGTTACAGAGAGCAGAGGTTGGAGACTCGGGTGTAGAAGTTCAGTTTTATAGAGCAGAGGTTAAGTACAGGGGTGCAAAAGGATCTTACAGAGAGCAGAATTTGGAGACTGAGTTGCAGAAGGACTGTTGCAGAGATCCCAGGTTAGAGACTGAGGTGCAGAATGACTATTATATAGAGCAGAGCTTGGAAACTGGGTTACAGAAGAACTGATACAGAAAGCAGAGATTGGAGTCTGGGTTGCAGAAAGTCCATTACAGAGAGCAGAGGTTGGATACTGCAGTACAGGAGGACTGTTACAGAGAGCAGTGTTTGAAGACTGGGTTGCAGAAGTACTGTAGCAGAGAGAAGATGTTGGTAACTAGGGTGCAGAAGGACTGTTGCAGAGATCAGAGGTTGGAGACTGGGGTGAAGTAGGATCATTGCAGAGAAAAAAGGTTGGAGACTTGGGTGCAGAAGGATCGTTGCAGAGAGCAGAGGATGGAGAGTGGGGTGCAGAAGGCCTGCTATAGAGAGCAGAGTTTCGAGACTGGAGTGCAGAAGGCCTGTTACAGAGAGGAGAGGTTGGAGACTGGGGTGCAGACAAACTGTTACAGAGAGCAGAGTTTGGAGAATGGTTTGCTGAAGGAACTTTCAGAGAGCAGATGTTGGAGACTGAGGTGCAGGTGGACTGTTACAGAGAGTAGTGGTTGGAGACTGGGTTGCAAAAGAATCGTGGAAAGCAGAGGTTTCAGACTGAGGTTCAGATATACTGTTACAGAGAGAAGAGTTTGGAGAATGAGGTGTAGAAGGACTGTTACAGAGAGCAGAGTTTAGAGACTGACGTGCAGAAGGACTGTTACAGAAAGCAGAGGTTGGAAATTGGGGTTCAGAAGTACCGTTACAGAGAGCAGAGGTTGGAGACTTCGGGATAGAAGGACTGTTACAGAGAGCAGAGGTTGGAGACTGGGGTGCAGAATGACTTCTACAGAAAGCACACGTTGAAGACTGAGATGCAGAAGGATAGATATAAAGAGCAGAGTTTGGAAACTGGGGTTCAGAAGGACTGATTCAAAAAGCCAAGGTTGGAGACTGGGTTGCAGAAGGACACTTACAGAGAGCAGAGGTTGGAAACTGCGGTACATAAGGTCTGTTACAGTGAGCAGATCTCGGAGACTGGGGAGCAGAAGGACTGTTGAAGAGGACAGAGTTTTGAGACTGGGGTGGAGAAGAAATTTTAAAGAGAGCAGAGTTTGAAAACTGGAGTGCAGAAGGATCTTACAGAGAGCAGAGGTTGGAAACTGTATTGTAGAAGTACTGTTGCAGAGAGCAGGCGTTAGAGACTGGGGTCCAGAAGGTTCGTTGCAGAGAGCAGAGTTTGGAGACTGGAGTGCAGAAGGACTGTTGCAGAGAGCAGATGTTGGAGACTGGGGTGGAGAAGGACTGTTGCAGAGAGCAGATTTTAGAGACTGGGGTGCAGGATTGTTACAGAGAGCAGGGTTTGGAGCCTGAGGTGTGGAAGGACTGTTACAGAGAGGAGAGGATAGAGACTTGTGTGGAGAAGAATCGTTGCAGAGAGAAAAGGTTGGAGACTGGGTTGCAGAAGGCCTGTTACGGAGAGCAGAGGTTGGAGACTGGGTTGCAGAAGTCCTGTTACAGAGAGCAGAAGTTGGAGACTGTTGTGCAGAAGTACAGGTACAAAGTGCAGAGTTTAAAGACTGGGTTGAAGAAGGATCTTACAGAGAGCAGAGTTGGAAGACTGAGGTGTAGAAAAACTGTTACAGAGAGCCAAGGTAGGAGACTGGGGTGCAGAAGGGTCGTTGCAGAGAGCAGAGTTTTTAGACAGGTGCAGAAGGACTGTTGCAGAGAGCAGATGTTTATAACTAGGGCGCAGAAGGACTGTTGTAGAGAGAAGATTTTTGAGACTAGGGTAGAAAAGGACTGTTGCAGAGAGCAGAAATTTCAGACTGAGGTGCAGAAGTACTGTTACAGAGAGCAGAGGTTCGAGACTCGGATGCCGAAGGACTGTTACAGAGAGCATTGGTTGGATACAGGGGTGCAGAAGCATCTTACCGAGAGCAGAATTTGGAGACTGAGGTGCAGATGGACTGTTGCAGAGATCAGAGGTTGGAGACTGGAGTGCATTAGGATCATTGCAGAGAGCAGAGGTTGGAGACTTCTGTGCAGAAGGATCATTGCAGAGAGCAGATTATGGAGACTGGGGTGCAGAAGGCCTGCTACAGAGAGCAGAGTTGGGAGACAGGCGTCCATAAGGCCTGTTAAAGAGAGGAGAGTTTGGAGACTGGGGTGCAGAAGGACTGTTATAGAGAGCAGAGTTTGGAGACTGGGTTGCTGAAGGATCTTACAGAGAGAAGATTTTGGAGACTGAGGTGCAGGTGGACTGTTACAGAAAGCAGTGTTTGGAGGCTGAGGTGCAGAAGGACCATGCAGAGAGGAGAGGTGTCAGACTGAGGTGCAGAAGGACTGTTACAGAGAGCAGAGGTTTGAGTCTGAGGTGTAGAAGTACTGTTAGAAAGAGCAGAGTTTGGAGACTGAGGTGCATAAGGACTGTTACAGAAAGCAGAGTTTGGAAATTGGGGTGCAGAAGGACCATTACAAAGACCAGAGTTTGGAGAGTGCGGCATAGAAAAACTGTTACAGAGAGCAGAGGTTGGAGACTGGGGTGTAGAAGGAATGTTACAGAGAGCACAGGTTGGAGACTGAGGTGCAGAAGGATAGATACAGAGAGCAGAGTTTTGAGACTAGTGTTCAAAAGTACTGATACAGAAAGCAATGTCTGGAGACTGGGTTGCCGAAGGACTGCTACAGAGAACAGATGTTGAAGACTATGGAGCAGAAGGACTGTTGCAGAGGACCGAGGTTGGAGACTGCTGTGCTGAAGGACACTTGCAGAAAGCAGAATTTAAAGACTGGGGTGCTAAATGACTGTTGCATAGAGAGGTTGGTGTCTGGGGTGGAGAAGAATCGTTGCAGAGAGAAGTGGTTGGAGAATGGGGTGCAGAAGGCCTGTTTCAGAGAACAGAGATTGGAGACTGGCTTGCAGAAGTCCTGTTACAGAGAGCAGAGTTTGAAGATTGTTTTGCAGAAAGACTGTTACAGAGTCCAGAGTTTAAAGACTGGGTTGTAGAAGGATCTTACAGAGAGCAGAGTAAGGAGAATGAGGTGCAAAGGACTGTTACAGAGAGCAGAAGTAGGAGACTGGGGTGCAGAAGGGTCTTTGCCGAGAGCAGAGTTTTAAGACTGAGGGGCAGAAGGACTGTTGCAGACAGCATAGGTTGGAGACTTTGGTTAAGAAGGATCGTTGAAGAGAGCAGAGGTTGGTGACTGGTGTGAAGAAGCACTGTTACAAAGAGCAGAGTTTGGAGACTGGGTTGTAGAAGAATCTTAGGAGAGCAGAGGTTGCAGTGTGAGGTACAGAAGGACTGTTACAGAGAGTAGAGGTCGGAGACTGATTTGCTGAAGGACCCTTGCAGAGAACAGAGTTTGGAGACTGCGGTGCAGAAGGATTGTTACAGAGATAAGAGGTTGGAGACTCTGGTGCAGAAGGAATTTGCAGAGAGCAGACGTTGGAGACTGGGGTCCAGAAGAATCATTGCAGGAAGCAGAGTTTGGAAACTGGAGTGTAGAAGTCCTTTTGCAGAGAGCAGATGCTGGAGACTGCGGTGCAGAAGGACTGTTGCAGAGAGCAGTGTTTAGAGAATGTGGTGCAGAAGGACTCTTTAAGTGAGCAGAGTTTGGAGACTGAGGGTCAGAATGACTGTTACAGAGAGTAGAGGTTGGAGACTGGGGTGCAGAAGGACTGTTACAGACATCAGAGGTTGGAGATTGGGGTTCAGATGGATCTTATAGAGCGCAGAGGTTGGAGACTGTGGTGCAAAAGGACTGTTGCAGAGAGCAGAGGTTGGAGACTGCAATGGAGAAGAATCATTGCAGAAAGAAGATTTTTGAGACTCCAGTGCAGAAGGCATGTTACACAGAGCAGATTCTTGAGTTGCAGAAGACCTGTTACAGAGAGCACAGGTTGGAGACTGTTTTGCAGAAGGACGGTTACATAGTGCAGAGTTTAAAGACTGGGTTTCAGAAGTATTTTACAGAGAGCAGATTTGAGAGAATGAGGTGCAGAAGGACTGTTACAGGTAGCAGATGTAGGAGACTGTGGTGCAGAAAGTTCGTTGAAGACAGCAGAGTTTTCAGACTGAGGTGCAGAAGGACTGTTGCAAAGAGCAGTTGTTGGAGACTGGGATGCAGAAGGACTGTTGCAGAGAGCAGAGGTTGGAGACTGGGGTTAATAAGGATAGTTGCAGAGAGCAGAGGTTGGAGATTGGTGTGCACAAGGACTGTTAGAGCAGAGTTTGGAGACTTGGTTTTAGAAGGATCCTACAGAGAGCAGAGGTTGGAGAGTGAAGTGCAGAGCGAGTGTTACAGAGAGTAGCGGTTGGAGACTGGGGTGCAAAAGGACTTTTCAGAGAGCAGAGGATGGACACTGCGGTGCAGAAAGACTGTTGCAGAGAGCAGATCTTGGAGACTGAGCTGCAGAAGGACTGTTTTAGAGACCAGAGCTTGGAGACTGGGGTGCTGAATGACTGTTGCAGAGAGCAGAGGTTGGAGAATGAGGTGCCGAAGTCCTGTTACAGAGAGCAGAGGTTGGAGACTTGGATGCAGAAGGACTGTTGCAGAGAGCAGAGGTTGGATACTGGGGTGATGAAGGATCTTACAGAGAGCAGAATTTGGAGACTGAGTTTCAGAAAGACTGTTGCGGAGATCAGACGTAGTACACTGGGATGCAGTAGGATAATTGCAGAGAGCAGAGTTTGGAGACTGGGGTGCAGAATGATTATTGCACAGTGCAGATTTTGGAGACTGGGGTGCAGAAGGCCTGCTACAGAAAGAAGAGTTTGGAGACTGGCGTTCAGAAAGCCCGATATAAAGAGGAGAGTTTGGAGACTGGGGTGCAGAAGGATTGTTATAGAGAGCAGAGTTTGGAGACTGGGTTCCTGAAGAATCTTACAGAGAGCAGAGTTTGGAGACTGAGGTGCAGGAGGACTGTTACAGAGATCAGTGTTTGGAGACTGGGGTGCAGAAGGATCGTGCAGAGAGCAAAGGTGTCAGACTTAGGTGCAGAAGGACTGTTACAGAGAGCAGAGGTTGGAGACTGAGGTGTAGAAAGACTGTTACAGAGAGCAGAGTTTGGAGACTGAGGTGCAGAAGGACTGTTACAGAAAGAAGTGGTTGGAAATTGGGGTGCAGAAGGACCCTAACACAGGCCAGCTTTTGGAGACTTCGGTATAGAAAAACTGTAACAGAGAGCAGAGGTTGGAGACTGAGGTGCAGAATCATAGATAAAGAGAGCAGAGGTTTTAGACTGACTTTTAGAAGGATCCTACAGAGAGCAGAGGTTGGAGAGTGAAGCACAGAAGGACTGTTACAGAGAGTAGAGGTTGGAGAATGGGGTGCAGAAGGACTGTTGCAGAGAGCAGAGGTTGGAGACTGAGGTGCAAAATTTTGTTACATAGAGACAAGGTTGGACACTGGGGTGCAGAAGGATCATTGCAATAAGCAGAGCTTGGAGACAGGGTTGCAGAAGAATCTTACAAAGAGCAGAAGTTGGAGACTGAGTTGCAGAAAGACTGTTGCAGAGATCAAAGGTTGGAGACTGGGGTGCAGTAGGATCATTGCAGAGAGCAGAGGATAGTGCCTGGGGTGCAGAAGGATCGTTGCAGAGAGCAGAGTTTGGAGACTGGGGTGTAGAAGGCCTGCTACAGAGAACAGAGTTTGGAGACTGGCGTGCAGAAGGCCTGTTACAGAGAGGAGAGGTTGGAGACTAGGATGCAGAAGGACTGTTATAGAGAGCAGAGTTTGGAGACTGAGTTCCTGAAGGATCTTACAGAGAGCAGAGGTTAAAGACTGAGGTGCAGGTGGAATTTTACAGAGAGCAGTGCTTGGAGACTGGGGTGCAGAAGGATCGTGAATAGAGCAGAGGTGTCAGACTGAGGTGCAGATGGACTGTTACAGAGAGCAGAGGTTGGAGACTGAGGTGCAGAAGGATAGATTCAGAGAGCAGAGTTTTGAGATTGGGTTTTAGAAAGATCCTACCGTGAGCAGTGGTTGGAGAGTGAAGTGCAGAAGGACTGTTACAGAGAGTAGAGGTTGGAGACTGAGGTGCAGAAAGACCATTGCAGAGAACAGAGTTGGGAGACTGAGGTGCAGAAGGATTGTTACAGAGAGCAGCTTTTGGAGACTGGGATGCAGAAGGACTGTTGCAGAGAGCAGAGGTTGGAGACAGAGGTGCAAAATCCTGTTACATAGAACAGAGGTTGGACACTTAGGTGCAGAAGGATCGTTGAAATAAGCAGAGCTTGGAGACAGGGTGTGCAGAAGGATATTACATAGAGCAGAAGTTGGAGACTGAGTTGCAGAAGGACGTTTGCAGAGATCAGATGTTGAAGACTGGGGTGCAGTAGGGTCATTGCAGAGAGCAGAAGTTGGAGACTGGGGTGCAGAAGGATCGTTGCAGAGAGCAGAATTTGGAGACTGGGATGCCGACGCCCTGCTAAAGAGAGCAGAGTTTTGAGACTGGCGTGCAGAAGGCCTGTTACAAAAAAGAGAGGTTGGAGAATGGGGTGCAGAAGGACTTTTATAGAGAGCAGAGTTTGGAGACTGAGTTCCTGAAGGATCTTACAGAGAGCAGAGTTTGGAGACTGAGGTGCAGGTGGACTGTTACAGACAGCAGTGTTTGGAGACTGGGGTGCAGAAAAATCGTGCAGAGAGCAGAGGTGTCAGACTGAGGTGCAGATGGACTGTTACAGAGAGCAGAGGTTGGAGATTGAGGTGTAGAAGGTCTGTTACAGAGAGTACAGTTTGGAGACTGAGGTGCAGAAGGACTGTTACAGAAAGAAGTGGTTGGAAATTGGGGAGCAAAAGAATCGTAAGAAAGCCCAGAGTTTGGAGACTGCGGTATAGAAAAACTGTAATAGATAGCAGAGTTTAGAGACTGAGGTGCAGAAGGATAGATACATAGAGCAGAGGTTTGAGACTGGGGTTCAGAAGGACTGATACAGAAAGCAGAGTTTTGAGACTGGGGTGCCGAAGGACCATTACAGAGAGCAGAGGTTGGAGACTCGGGAGCAGAAGGAACGTTGCAGAAGACAGAGGTTGGAGACTGCGGTGTTGCAGGACATTTGCAGAAAGCAGACGTTAAAGAATGGGGTGGAGAAGGAATGTTACAGAGAGCAGAGTTTAAATACTAAAGTGCAGAAGGATCTTACAGAGAGCAGAGTTTGGATACTTTGGTGCAGAAGGACTGTTGAAGAGAGCAGAGGTTGGATACTCGGGTGGAGAAGGACTGTTGCATAGAGCAGAGGTTAAAGACTAGGGTGCAGAAGGACTGTTGCAGAGAGCAGAGTTTGGAGACTGGAGTGCAGAAGGACTGTTGCGGAGAGCAGAGGTTGGAGACTGACGTGCAGAAGTCTTGTTACATAGAGCAGAGGTTGGAGACTGAGGGGCAGAAGGATTGTTACAGAGAGCAGATTTTGCAGACTGGGGTGCAGAAGGACTGTTGAAGAGAGAAGAAGTTGGAGACTGGGGTGCAGAAGGACTGTTTCAGAGAGCAGAGGTTGGATACTGAGGTGCAGAAAGACTCTTAGAGAGAGCAAATTTTGGAGACTGGGGAGCAGAAAAACTGATATAAAAAGCAGAGATTGGAGTCTGGGCTGAAGAAAGACCTTTACAGAGAGCAGAGTTTGAAGACTGCAGTATAGAAGGACTGTTGCAGAGAGGAGAGGTTGGAGACTGAGGTGCAGAAGGATAGATACAGAGAACAGAGGTTGGAGACTGGGGTTCAGAAAGACTGATACAGAAAGCAGAGTTTGGAGACTGGGGTGTAGAAGGACTGTTAAAGAGAGCAGAGTTTGGAGACTCAGGTGCAGAAGGATAGATACAGAGAACAGAGGTTGGAGACTGGGGTTCAGAAAGACTGATACAGAAAGCAGAGTTCGGAGATTGGGGTGTAGAAGGACTGTTAAAGAGAGCAGAGTTTGGAGACTCAGGTGCAGAAGGACTGTTACAGGAAGCAGAGTTTTGAAATTGGGTGCAGAAGGACTTTTACAGAGAGCAGATGTTGGAGACTGCGGTAAAGGACTGTTATCCAGAGCAGATGTTTGAGACTGTTGTGCAGAAGGACTCTTACATAGAGCAAAGGTTGGAGACTCAGGTGCAAAAGGATAGATACAGAGAACAGAGGTTAGAGACTGGGGTTCACACAGACTGATACAGAAAGCAGAGGTTGGAGCCTGGGGTGTAGAAGGACCCTTACGAAGAGCAGAGGTTGGAGACTGTGGTACAGACGAACTGTTACAGAGAGCAGAGTTTGGAGACTGAGGTGAAGAAAGACTGTTACAGAAAGCAGAGGTTGGAAATTGGGGTGCAGAAAGACCGTTACAGATACCAGAGTTTAGAGACTGCGGTATAGAAAAACTGTTACAGAGAGCAGAGTTTGGAGACTGGGGTGCAGAAGGAATGTTACAGAGAGCACAGGTTGGAGACTGAGGTTCAGAAAGATAGATACAGAGAGCAGAGTTTTTAGACTGGGGTACAGAAGGACCGTTACAGAGAGCAGATTTTGGAGACTGGGGTGCCGCAGGACACTTGCAGATAGCAGAGGTTAAATACTGGGGTGAAAAAGGAATGTTACAGAGAGAAGAATTTGGAAACTGGATTTCAGAATGATCTTACAGAGAGCAGAGTTTAGAGACTCTGGTGCAGAATGAATGTTGCAAAGAGCAGAGATTGGAGACTGAGGTGCAGAAGTCCTGTTACATAGAGCAGAGCTAGAAGAAAGAGGAGCAGAAGGATCGTTGCAGAGAGAAGAGTTTGGAGACTGGCGTGCAGAAGGCCAGTTACAGAGAGGAGAGGTTGGAGACTGGGGTGCAGAAGGACTGTAATACAGAGCAGTGTTTGGAGACTGGGTTGCTGAAGGATCTTACAGAGAGCAGAGGTTGAAGACTGAGGTGCAGGTGGACTGTTACAGAGAGGAGAGTTTGGAGACTCAGGTACAGAAGGACTGTTACAGAAAGCAGAGTTTTGAAGTTGGGCTGCAGAAGGACCAATACAGAGAGCAGAACTGGGAGACTGCAGTATAGGTCTTTTTCCGAGAGCAGATGTTGGAGACTGGGGTGCAGAAGGACTCTTACATAGAGCAAGGTTGGAGAATTAGGTGCAGAAGGATAGAAACACAGAACAGAGGTTGGAGACTGGGGTTCAGACAGACTGATACAGAAAGCAGAGATGGAGACTGGGGTGAAGAAGGATCGTTACAAAGAGCAGAGGTTGGAGACTGCGGTACAGAAGGACTGTTACAGAGATAAGATCTCGGAGTCTGGAGAGCAGAAAAACTGTTGCAGAGGACAAAGGTTGGAGACTGGGTTGGAGAAGAAATGTTACAGAGATCAGAGTTTGGAAACTGGAGTGCAGAAGGATCTTACAGAGAGCAGAGTTTGGAGACTGTGGTGCAGAATAACTGTTGCATAGAGCAGACATTGGATACTGGGTTTTAGAAGGATCGTTCAAGAGAGCAGATTTTAGAAACTGGGGTGCAGAAGGACAGTTACACAGAGCAGAGGTTGGAGACTGAGGTGCAGTAGGACTGTTAGAGAGAGCAGAGTTTGGAGACTGGGGTGCAGAAGGACTGTTACAGAGAGTAGAGTTTGGAGACTAGGATTCAGATGGATCTTACAGAGAGAAGAGCTTGGAGACTGGGGTTCGAAAGGACTGTTGAAGAGAGCAGATGTTAGAGACTGGGGTGAAGAAGAATCGTTGAAGAGAGAAGAGGTTGGAGACTGGGGTGCAGAAGGCCTGTTACACAGAGCAGAGGTTGGAGACTTTTGTGCAGAAAGACTGTTACAGAGTACAGAGTTTAAAGACTGGGTTGCAGAAGGATCTTACAGAGAGCAGAATTGGGAGAATGAGGTGCTCAAGGACTGTTACAGAGAGCAGAGTTTTGAGACTCAGGTGCAGAAGAACTGTTGCAGAAAGCAGATATTGGAGACTGGGGTGCAGAAGGACTGTTGCAGAGAGCAGAGGTTGGAGACTTGGGTGCAGAAGGATCCTTGTAGCGAGCAAAGGTTTGAGACCGGCGTGCAGAAGGACTGTTACAGAGAACAGAGGTTGGAGAAGGGATGCAGAAGGACTGTTCCAGAGGGCAGAGTTTATAGACTGGGTTGCAGAAGGTTCTTAAAGAGCGAATATGTTGGAGACTGAGGTGCAGAAGGACTGTTACATAGAGTAGAGTTTAGAGACTGAGGTTCAGAAGGACCGTTGTAGAGAGCAGAGTTTGGAGACTGAGGTGCAGAAATAGGTTGGAGACTGGGGTGCAGAAGAACTGTTGCAGATAGCAGAGTTTGGAGACTGGGATGCAGAAGGACTGTTGCAGATAGCAGAAGTTTGAGACTTGGGTGCAGAAGGGCTGTTGCAGAGAACAGAGTTTGGAGACTGAGGTGCAGAAGGACTGTTACAGAGAGATGAGGTTGGAGACTGGGGTGCCTAAGGACTGATACAGAGAGCAGAGGTTGAAGAAACAGGAGCAGAAGGAGCGTTACAGAGAGCAGATTTTTGAGACTGCACTACAGGAGGACTGTTACAGAGAGCAGAGGTTGGAGACTGGTGTTGAGAAGGACTGTTTCAGAGTGCAGACGTTGGAGTCTGGGGTGCAGTAGAACTGTGTCAGAGAGCATAAGTTGGAGACTGGGGTGCAGAAGAACTGTTGCAGAAAGCAGAGGTTGGAGACAGAGGTGCAGAAGGAATGTTAGAGAGAAGAGGTTGGAAACTGTGGTGCAGAAAGGATGATACAGAGAGGAGAGGTTGGAGACTGGGTGTAGGAGGATCGTTGCAAAGAGCAGAGGTTTGGGACTGCGGTACATAAGGATTGTTACAGAGAGCAGAGGTTGGAGACTGAGGAGCAGAGGGACTGTTACAGAGAGCAGAGGTTGGATTCTGGGGAACAAAAAGAATGTTACAGAGAGCAGATTTGGAAACTGGGGTGCAAAAGGATCTTACAGAGAGCAGAGGTTGGAGGCTGGGGTGCAGAAGCACTGTTAAAGAGAGCAGATTTTGGAGACTGAGGTGCAGAAGGACTGTTACAGAAAGCAGATTTGGGAGACTGGGTTGCACAAGGATCGTTGCAGAGAGCAGAGTTTTCACACTGAGGTTCAGGAGGACTGTTGCAGAGAGCAGATGTTGAAGACTAAGGTGAATAAGGAACATTTCAGTAAGCAGAGGTTGGAGACTAGGGTGCAGAAGGATTGTTACAAAGAGCAGAGGTTTTAGACTGGGGAGCAGAAGGACCCTTACAGGGAGCAGAGTTTAGAGTCTGATTGACAGAAGGACTATTACAGAGAGCAGAGGTTGGAGACTGCGGAGCAGAAGGACTGTTACAGAGAGCAGAGGTTGGAGACTGGGGAGCAGAAGGAATATTACAGAGAGCAGAGTTTGGAAACTGGGGTGCAGAAGAATCGTTGCAGAGAGCAGAGTTGTCAGACTGAGGTGCAGCAGGACTCTTGCAGGGAGCACATGTTGGAGAATGGGGTGCAGAAGAACTCCTAAAGAGAGCATAGTTTTTAGATAAGTTTGCAAAAGGATCTTACAAAGAGCAGAGGTTGTAGGCTGAGGTGCAGCAGGACTGTTACACAGAGCAGAGGTTGGAGACTGGGGTGCAGAAGCATCATTGCAGAGAGCAAAATTTGGAGACAGGGTTGCAGAAGGATCTTACAGAGAGCAGAATTTTGAGACTGAGGTGCAAAGGGACAATTACAGAGAGCATAGTTTGAAGACTGGGGTGCAGATGGATTGTTGCAGATAACAGAGTTTTCAGACTGAGTTGCAGTAGGACTGTTGCAGAGAGCAGAGGCTGGAGACAGGGGTGAAGAAGGACTGTTGCATACAGCAGATGTTGGATACTGGGGTGCAGAAAGATCATTGCAGAGAGCAGAGTTTGTAGACTGGGGTGCAGAAGGACTGTTGCAGAGAGCAAATGTTGGAGACTGCTGTGCAGATGGATCTTTGCAGACAGCAGAAGTTTGAGACTAGGGTGCAGAAGGAGTGTTACAGAGAGTAGAGTTTCGAGACATAGGTGCAGAAGGATCAATGCAGAGAGCTGAGTTTGGAGACTGAGGTGCAAAAGGACTTTTGCAGAGAGCAGAGGTTGGAGACTGAGGTGCAAAAGTACAGTTATAGAGAGTAGAGGTGGGACATTTGGGTGCAAAAGGCCTGTTACAGAGAGCAGAGGTTGGAGACTTGGGTGCAGAAGAACTTCTAAAGAGAGCAGAGTTTTTAGACAAGGTTGCAAAAGGATGTTACAAAGAGCAGAGTTTGTAGACCAAGGTGCAGCAGGACTGTTACAGAGAGCAGAGGGAGGAGACTGGGGTGCAGAAGGATTGTTGTAGAGAGCAAAATTTTGAGACTGGGTTGCAGAAGGATTGTTATAAAGAATCCTGGGTTATAAAGACCTTGGTACAGAAGGCCTGTTACGGACAGAAGAGTTTGGAAAAGGGGTTCAGAAGTACATTTACAGATAGTAGTTTTTGGAGACTGAGGCGCAGAAGGACCGTTGCAGAGAGCAGAGGTTGGAGAGTGAGGTGCAGAAAAATTGTTACAGAGAGCACATGTTGGGGACTGGGTTGTAGAGGGACTGTTGCAGAGAGCAGAGGCTGGACACTGGGGTGTATAAGGACTGTAGCCGAGAGCACAGGTTCACATTGCGGTGCAGAAAAACTGTTGCACAGAGCAGAGGTGGGAGACTGGGTTACATTAGGACAGTCACAGAGGCAGAGTTTGAAGATTTGGTGCAGAAGGACTGTTGCGGAATGCAGATGTTGGAGATTTGGGTGCAGAAGGACTGTTGCAGAGAGCAGAGTTTGTAGACTGAGGTGCAGAAAGACTCATACAGAGAACAGATATTGAAAATTGTGGTACAGATTGAGTGAAACAGTAAGCAGAGTTTGGAAACTGGGGTGCAGATGGACTGTTGCAGAGAGAAGAGTTTGTAGACTGAGGTGAAGAAGCACTATTACAGAAAGCAGAGGTTAGAGAATGGGGTTAAAAAGGCCTGTTACAAAGAGCAGAGGTTAGAGACTGGGGTGCAGAAGGACTGTTACAGAGAGCAGAGTTTTGAGACTGGGGTGCAGAAGCATTTTTGCAGAAAACAAACTTTTCAGACTGAGGTGCAGAAGGACTGTTGCAGAGAGCAGATGTTAGAGACTGGGGTGCAGAAGGACTTTTTAGAGAGCAGAAGTTGGAGACTGAGGTGCAGAAGAATTGTTACAGAGAGCAGAGGTTGAATACTGGGGTTCAGAAGGACCATTGCAGAGATCAGAGTTTGGGAACTGTGGTGAAGAAGGACTGTTGCAGATAGCAGATGTTAAAGACTGGGGTTAAAAAGGTCTGTTGAAGAGAGCAAAGTTTTCAGACTGAGGTGCAGAAGGACTGTTGCAGAGAGCAGATGTTGGAGACTGGGGTTCAGAAGGTTTGTTGCAGAGAGCAGAGGTTGGAAACTAAGGTGCAGAAGGACTGTTGCAGATAGCAGAGTTTGGAGACTTGGGTGTAGAAGGACTGTTGCAGAAACCAGATTTTGAGACAGCGGTGCTGAAGGACTGTTGCAGAGAGCAGAGTTTGGAGACTGAGATGCAGAAGGACTGTTACAGAGAGTAGATGTTGGAGACTGAGGTACAGCAGTATTGTTAAAGAGAGCAGAGGTTGAACCTGGGGTGCAGAAGGACTGTTGAAGATAGCAGAGTTTGAAGACTGAGGTGTAGAAGCACTATTACAGAGAGCAGAGTTTGGAGAATGGGGTGCAGAAGGACTTTTGCAGAGAGCAGAGTTTGGAGACTGGGGTGCAGAAGGACTGTTACAGAGAGCAGAGTTTTGAGACTGGGATGCAGAAGGACCGTTACATAGAGCAAATTTTTGAGAGTGCACTACAGGAGGACTGTTACAGAGAGCAGAGGTTGGAGACTGGGGTAGAGTAGGACTGGTGCAGAGAGCAGAGGAAGGAGACTGGGGTGCAGAAGGATCTTTGTGGAAAGAAGAGTATTGAGACTGGTGTGCAGAAGGACTGTTACAGAGAACAGAGTTTGGAAAAGAGGTTCAGAAGAATTGTTACAGAGGGCAGAGTTTGGATACTTGGTTGTAGAAATATCTTACAAAGAGCAAACGTTGGAGACTGAGGTGCAGAAGGACTGTTACAGATAGTAGAGATTAAAGACTGAGGTGCAGAAGGACTGTTGCAGGGAGCAGAGGTTTGAGACTTGGGTCCAGAAAGACTTTTGCAGACAGCAGAGTTTGGAGACTTAGGTGCTTAGACTTAGAAGGACTGTTACAGAGAGCAGAGGTTGGAGACAGTGGTGCAGATGGATTGATACAGAAAGCAGAGTTTCGAGACTGGGGTGCAGTAGGACCGTTAGAGAGAGAAGATTTTGGAGACTGCACTACATGAGGACTGTTACGGAGAGCCAAGGTTGGAGACTGGGGTGGAGAAAGACTGTTTCAGAGTGCAGAGTTTGGAGACTGGGGTGCACAAGGATCGTTTCAGAGAGCAGAGTTTTCAGACTGAGGTGCAGAAGGACTGCTTCAGAGAGTAGATGTTAGAGAGTGGGGTGCAGAAAGACGTTTTAGAGAGCAGATGTTGGAGAGTGAGGTGCAGAAGGATTGTTACAGAGAGCAGAGGTTGAATACTGGGGTTCAGAAGGACCATTGCAGAGATCAGAGTTAGAGAACTGAGGTGAAAAAGGAGTGTTGCAGATAGCAGATGTTAGAGACTGGGGTGAAGAAGGACTGTTGCAGAGAGCAGAGTTTTCAGATTGAGGTTCAGAAGGACTGTTGCAGAGAGCAGATGTTGGAGTCTGGGGTGCAGAAGGTTCGTTGCAGAGGGTAGAGGTTGAAGACTAAGGTGCAGAAGGACTGTTGCAGATAGCAGAGGTTGGAGACTGGCGTGTAGAAGGACTGTTGCAGGGACCAGAATTTGGGACAGCGGTGCTGAAGAACTGTTGCAGAGAGCAGAGGTTGGAGACTGAGATGCAGAAGGACTGTTACAGAGAGTAGATCTTGGAGACTAAGGTATAGAAGTATTGTTACAGAGAGCAGAGGATGGAGACTGGGGTGCAGTAGGACTGCTGCAGATAGCAGAGTTTGGAGATTGGGGTGCTGACGGACCATTTTAGAGAGCAGTGTATGGAGACTCAGGTGCGTGCGGAAGGTTTGTTACAGAGAGGAGCCGTAGGATACTCGTGTGCAAAAGGACTGATCTAGAAAGGAAAGGTTGGAGAATGGGGTTCAGGAGGCCTGTTACAGAGAGCAGCGGTTGGAGCCTGAGGTTCTGAAGGTTCATTACAGAGAGCAGAGGTTGGAGACTGAGGTGCAGAAGGACTGTTACAGAGAGGAGCGGTTGAAGACTGGGGTGCAGAAGGATTTTTACAGAGAGCAGAGGATGAAGACTGGGGTGCAGAAGAAGTGTTACAGAGAGCAGAGGATGGAGACTGGGGTGCAGAAGGAGAGTTACAGAGAGCAGACTTTGTAGATTGGTGTCCAGAAGTACAGTTACAGAGAGCAGAGTTTGGAGAATGGGGTGCAGAGGTATGTTACAGAGAGCAGAGTTGGAGACTGAGGTGCAGAAAGATCGTTAAAGAGAGCAGAGTTTGGAGACTGGGGTGCAGAAGGTCTGTTACAGAGAACAGAGTTTGAAGACTGGGGTGCAGAAGGATTGTTGCAGAGATCAGAGGTTGGAGACTTGGGTCTAGAAAGACTTTTGCAGACAGCAGAGTTTTGAGACTTAAGTGCAGAAGGACTGTTACAGAGAGCAGAGGTTAGAGACAGGGGTGCAGATGAATTGATACAGAAAGCAGAGGTTAGAGACTGGGGTGCAGTAGGACCGTTAGAGAGAGAAGATTTTGGAGACTGCACTACATGAGGACTGTTACGGAGAGCCAAGGTTGGAGACTGGGGTGGAGAAAGACTGTTTCATAGTTCAAAGTTTGGAGATTGGGGTGCACAAGGATCGTTTCAGAGAGCAGAGTTTTCAGACTGAGGTGCAGAAGGACTGTTGCAGAGAGTAGATGTTAGAGAGTGGGGTGCAGAAGGACTTTTTTAGAGAGCAGATGTTGGAGACTGAGGTACAGAAGGATTGTTACAGATACCAGAGGTTAAATACTGGCGTTCAGAAGGACCATTGCAGAGATCAGAGTTTGGGAACTGAGGTGAAGAAGGACTGTTGCACATAGCAGATGTTAGAGACTGGGGTGAAGAAGGATTGTTGCAGAGAGCAGAGTTTTCAGACTGAGGTGCAGAAGGACTGTTGCAGAGAGCAGATGTTGGAGACTGGGGTGCAGGTTCGTTGCAGAGAGCAGAAGTTGGAGACTAAGGTGCAGAAGGACTGTTGCAGATAGCAGAGTTTGGAGACTTGGGTGTAGAAGGACTGTTGCAGAAACCAGATTTTGAAACAGCAGTGCTGAAGGACTGTTGCAGAGAGCAGAGGTTAGACACTGAGATGCATAAGGACTGTTACAGCGAGTAGATGTTGTAGCCTCAGGTACAGCAGTATTGTTACAGAGAGCAGAGGTTGGAGACTGGGGTGCAGAAGGACTGTTGAAGATAGCAGAGTTTGGAGACTGAGGTGTAGAAGCACTATTACAGGGAGCAGAGTTTGGAGAATGGGGTGCAGAATGACTGTTGCAGAGAGCAGAGGTTGGAGACTGGGTTGCAGAAGGACCGTTACATAGAGCAGATTTTTGGGAGTGCACTACAGGAGGACTTTTACAGAGAACAGAGGATGGAGACTGGGGTGGAATAGGACTGTTGCAGAGAGCAGAGGAAGGAGACTGGGGTGCAGAAGGATCTTTGTGGAAAGGAGAGTATTGAGACTGGTGTGCAGAAGGACTGTTACAGAGAACAAAGTTTGGAGAAGAGGTTCAGAAGAATTGTTACAGAGGGCAGAGTTTTGATACTTGGTTGCAGAAGAATCATACAAAGAGCAAATGTTGGAGAATGAGGTGCAGAAGGACTGTTACAGAGAGTAGAGGTTAGAGACTGAGGTGCAGAAGGACTGTTGCAGGGAGCAGAGTTTTGAGACTTGGGTCCAGAAAGACTTTTGCAGACAGCAGAATTTGGAGACTTAGGTGCAGAAAGACTGTTATAGAGAGCAGAGGTTGGAGACAGGGGTGCAGATGGATTGATATAGAAAGCAGAGGTTAGAGACTGGGGTGCAGTAGGACCGTTAGAGAGAGAAGATTTTGGAGACTGCACTACATGAGGACTGTTACGGAGAGCAGAGGTTGGAGACTGGGGTGGAGAAAGACTGTTTCAGAGTGCAGAGTTTGGAGACTGTGGTGCACAAAAATCGTTTCAGAGAGCAGAGTTATCAGACTGAGGTGCAGAAGGACTGTTGCAGAGAGCAGATGTTAGAGAGCGGGGTGCAGAAGGACTTTTTTAGAGAGCAGATATTGGAGACTGAGGTGCAGAAGGATTGTTACAGAGAGCAGAGGGTGAATACTGGGGTTCAGAAGGACCATTGCAGAGATCAGAGTTTGGGAACTGAGGTGAAGAAGGACTGTTTCAGATAGTAGATGTTAGAGACTGGGGTGAAGAAGGACTGTTGCAGAGAGCAGAGTTTTCAGACTGAGGTGCAGAAGGACTGTTGCAGAGAGCAGATGTTGGAGACTGGGGTGCAGAAGGTTCGTTGCAGAGAGTAGAAGTTGAAGACTAAGGTGAAGAAGGACTGTTGCAGATAGCAGAGGTTGGAGACTGGCGTGTAGATGGACTGTTGCAGGGTCCAGAATTTGGAACAGCGGTGCTGAAGGACTGTTGCAGAGAGCAGAGGTTGGAAACTGAGATGCAGAAGGACTGTTACAGAGAGTAGATCTTGGAGACTAAGGTATAGAAGTATTGTTACAGAGAGCAGAGGATGGAGACTGGGGTGCAGTAGGACTGTTGCAGATAGCAGAGTTTGGAGACTGGGGTGCTGACGGACCATTTTAGAGAGCAGAGTTTGGAGACTCAGGTGCGGAAGTTTTGTTACAGAGAGGAGAGGTAGGATACTGGTGTGCAAAAGGACTTATCCAGAAAGCATAGGCTGGAGAATGGGGTTCAGAAGGCCTGTTACAGAGAGCAGCGGTTGGAGCCTGAGGTTCTGAAGGTTGATTACAGAGAGCAGAGGTTGGAGACTGAGTTGTAGAAGGACTGTTACAGAGAGGAGCGGTTGGAGACTGGGGTGACGAAGGAGAGTTTGGAGCCTGGGGTGCAGAAGGACAGTTGCAGAGAACAGAGGTTGGATACTGGGGTGCAGAAGGACCGTAGCAGAGAGCAGAGTTTGGAGACCGAGGTGAAAAAAGACTGTTATAGAGAGCAAAGTTAAAAGACCGGGGTGAAGAAGGATCTTACAGAGATCATAGGTTGGAGACTGGGGTGCAGAAGGACTTTTGCAGAGAGCAGTGCTTGAAGACTGAGCTGCAGAAGGATCATTGGAGAGAGAAGAGGTTGGAGACTGGGGTGCACTAGGCCTGTTACAGAGAGCAGAGTTTGGAGACTGGGGTACAGAAGACCTGTTACAGAGAACAGAGGTTGGAGACTGGTGTGCAGAAAGATTGTTACAGATAGCACAGGATGGAGACTGAGTTGCAGAAGGATTGTTACAGAGAGCAGAGATTGGAGACTGAAGTGTAGAAGGACTCTTATAGAGAGCAGAGGTTGGAGACTGGGGTGCAGAAGGATCATTGCGAAGAGAAGAGGTTGTAGGCTGAGATGCAGAAAGATCGTTGCAGAGAGCAGAGGTTTCAGACTGTGGTGCAGAAAGATCGTTATAGAGAGCAGAGGTTGGAGACTGGGGTGCAGAAGGATAGTTACAGAGAGCACAGATGGAGACTGGGGTGCAGAAGAAATGTTACAGAGAGCAGAAGTTGGAGACTGGGGTGCAGAATGTTCCTTGCAGAGAGTAGAGGTTGGAGACTAAGGTGTAGAAGGACTGTTACAGAGAGCAGATGTTAGAGAGTGGGGTTCAGAAGGACTTTTTTAGAGAGCAGATGTTGGAGAATGAGGTGCAGAAGGACTGTTACAGAGAGCAGAGGTTGAATACTGGGGTTCAGAAGGACCATTGCAGAGATCAGAGTTTGGGAACTGAGGTGAAGAAATACTGTTGCAGATGGCAGATGTTAGAGACTGGGGTGAAGAAAGATTGTGGCAGAGAGCAGAGTTTTCAGACTGAGGTGCAAAAGAACTGTTGCAGACAGCAGATGTTGGAGACTGGGGTGCAGAAGGTTCGTTGCAGAGAGTAGAGGTTGGAGACTAAGGTGTAGAAGGACTGTTGCAGATAGCAGAGGTTAGAGACTGGGTGTTAGAAGGACTGTTGCAGGGACCAGAATTTAGGACAGCAATGCTGAAGGACTGTTGCAGAGAGCAGAGGTTGGAGACTGAGATGCAGAAGGACTTTTACAGAGAGTAGATCTTGGAGACTGACGTATAGAAGGATTGTTACAGAGAGCAGAGGATGGAGCCTGGGGTGCAGAAGGACTGTTGCAGATAGCAGAGTTTGGAGACTGGGGTGTAGAAGGACTTTTGCTGGCAGCAGAGGTTGAAGACTGGGGTGCAGAAGGACTGTTGCAGAGAGCAGAGATTTGTGACTGCGGTACAGAAGGACTGTTATAGAAAGCAGAGGTTGGATACTGGGGTGCAGAAGGACTGATGCAGCAGGCAGCAGAGGTTGGAGCCTGGGGTTCAGAAGGACCGTTACAGAGAGCAGAGTTTTGAGACTGCGGTACAGAAGGAGTGTTATAGAGAGCAGAGGTTGGAGACTGGGGTGCAGAAGGACTGATGCAGAAAACAGAGTTTGGAGACTGGGGTGCTGACAAACCATTTTAGAGAGCAGAGTTTGGAGACTCAGGTGCGGAAGGTTGGTTACAGAGAGGAGAGGTAGGATCCTGGTGTGCAAAAGGACTGATTCAGAGAGAATAGGTTGGAGAATGGAATTCAGAAGGCCTGTTACAGAGAGCATCAGTTTGAGACTGAGGTGCTGAAGGTTCATTACAGAGAGCAGAGTTTGGAGACTGAGGTGCAGAAGGACTCTAACAGAGAGGAGCGGTTGGAGACTGGGGTGCAGAAGGATTCTTACAGAGAGCAGAGGATGAAGACTGGGGTGGAGAAAGAGTGTTACAGAGAGCAGAGTTTGTAGATTGGTGTCCAGAAGTACTGTTACAGAGAGCAGAGGTTGGAGAATGGGGTGCAGAAGGTCTGTTACAGAGAGCAGAGTTGGAGACTGAATTGCAGAAAGATCATTACAGGAGTAGAGGATGGAGACTGGGGTGCAGAATAACTGATATGGAAAGTAGAGTTTAGAGTCTCTGGTGCATAAGGACCGTTACAGACAGCAGAGGTTGGAGCCTGGGGTGTAGAAAGACTTTTGCTGAGAACAGAGTTTGGAGACTGAGGTGCAGAAGGAATGTTGCATAAAGCAGAAGTTGAAGACTGAGGTGCAGAAGAACTGTTATAGAGAGCAAAGTTTGGAGACCGGGATGAAGAAGGATCTTACAGAGAGCAGGGGTTGGAGACTGGGGTTTAGAAGAACTGTTTCAAAAAGCAGAGGTTGGAGAGTGAGGTGCAGAAGGACTGTTACAGAGAGCAGAGGTTGGAGACTGGGGTGCAGAATAACTGATATGGAAAGCTGACGTTGGAGACTGGGGTGCAGAAGGACCGTTACAGAGAGCAGAGTTTTGAGACTGCGGTACAGAAGGGCTGTTACAGAGAGAAGAGGTTGGATACTGGGGTGCAGAATGACTGACGTAGAGAACAGAATTTGGAGACTGGAATGCAGACGGACCGTTTCAGAGAGCAGAGGTTGGAAACTCAGGTGCAGAAGGATTGTTACAGAGAGCAGAGTTAGAATACTGGTGTGCAAAAGGACTGATCCAGAAAGCATAGGTTGGAGAATGTGTTTCATAAGGCCTGTTACAGAGAGCAGCGGTTGGAGACTGAGGTGCTGAAGGTTCATTAAAGAGAGCAGAGGTTGAGGACTGAGGTGAAGAAGGACTATTACAGAGAGGAGCGGTTGAACACTGGGATGCAGAAGGATTCTTACAGAGAGGAGAGGATGGAGACTGGGATGCAGAAGGAGTGTTACAGAGAGGAGAGGTTGGAGAATGGGGTGCAGAAGGTCTGTTACAGAGAGCAGAGTTTGGAGACTGGGGTGCAGAAAGATCGTTACAGAGAGCATAGTTTGGAGACTGGGGTGCAGAAAGCCTGTTACAGAGAACAGAGTTTGGAGACTGAAATGAAGAAGAATTTTTACAGAGAGCAGAGTTTGGACACTCATGTGCAGAAGGACTGTTACAGAGAGCAGATCTTGGAGACTGGGGTGAAGAAGGACTGTTGCAGAGAGCAGAGGTTGGAGACTTAGGTGCAGAACAATCGCTACAGAGAGTAGAGGTTGGAGACTGGGGTGCAGAAGGACAGTTGCAGAGAGATCTGGTTGAAGACTGGGGTGCAGAAGAAATGTAGCAGAGAGCACAGGTTTGAGACTGTGGTGAAGAAGGACTGTTACAGAGAACAGAGGTTGGAGACTGAGTTTCAGAAAGATCATTACAGAGAACAGAGTTTGGAAACTGAGGGGCAGAAGGATCGTTGCAGAGAGCAGAGCTTGGAGCCTGATGTGCAGAAGGATCATTTGAGAGAGCATAGGAAGGAGACTGGGGTCAGAAAGACAGTTACAGAGAGCAGAGTTTGGAGACTGAGGTGCAGAAATAATGTTGCAGAGAGCAGAGGTTGGAGACTGGGGTGCAGAAGGACTGTTGCAGAGAGCAGAGGTTGGAGAGTGTGGTGCAGAAGGACTGTTACAGAGAGCAGAGGTTGGAGACATGGGTGCAGAATAACTGATATGGAAAGTAGAGTTTGGAAACTGGGGTTAAGAAAGAACGTTACAGACAGCACAGGTTGGAAACTGCGGTACAGAAGAACTCTTACAGAGAGCAGAGTTTGGAGCCTGGGGTGCAGAAGGACTGTTGCAGAGAACAGAGGTTGGATACTGGGGTACAGAAAGACCGTAGCAGAGAGCAGAGTTTGGAGACCGAGGTGAAGAAGGAGTGTTATAGAGAGCGAAGGTTGGAGACCGGAGTGAAGAAGGATCTTACAGATAGCATAGGTTAAAGATGGGTGCAGAAGGACTGTTGCAGAGAGCAGTGCTTGGAGACTGAGGTGCAGAAGGATCATTGGAGAGAGAAGAGGTTGGAGACTGGGGTGCACTGGGCCTGTTACAGAGAGCAGAATTTGGAGACTGGGGTGCAGAAGACCTGTTACAAAGAACAGAGTTTGGAGACTGGTGTGCAGAAGGTTTGTTACAGATAGCAGAGGATGGAGACTGAGGTGCAGAAGGATTGTAACAGAGAGCAGAGATTGGAGACTGAAGTGCAGAAGGACTCTTATAGAGAGAAGAGGTTGGAGACTGGGGTGCAGAAGGATTATTGCGAAGAGCAGAGGTTGGAGACTGAGATGCAGAAGGATCGTTGCAGAGAGCAGAGGTTTCAGACAGTGGTACAGAAAGATTATTACAGAGAGCAGAGGTTGGAGACTGGGGTGCAGAAGGACAGTTACAGAGAGCACAGATGGAGACTGGGGTTCAGAAGAAATGTTGCAGAGAGCAGAAGTTGGAGACTGGGGTGCAGAAGAAATTTTACTTAAAGCAGATGTTGGAGACTGGGGTGCAGAAGAACTGATACAGAAAGCTGACGTTGGAGACTGGGGTGCAGAAGGACCATTACAGAGAGCAGAGTTTTGGGACTGCGGTACTGAAGGACTGTTATAGACAGCAGAGGTTGGATACTGGGGTGCAGAAAAACTGATGTAGAGAATAGAGTTTGGAGACTGGGGTGCAAACGGACCGTTTCAGAGAGCAGAGGTTGGAGACTCAGGTGCAGAAGGATTGTTACAGAGAGCAGAGTTAGAATTCTGGTGTACAAAAGGACTGATCCAGAAAGCATAGGTTGGAGAATGGGGTTCAGAAGGCCTGATACAGAGAGCAGGGGTTATAGAGTGAGGTGCTGAAGGTTCGTTACAGAGAGCAGAGTTTGGAGACTGAGGTGCTGAAGGACTGTTACAGAGAGGAGCGGTTTGAAACTGGGGTGCAGAAGGATTCTTACAGAGAGCAGAAGATGGAGACTGGGGTGCAGAAGGTGTGCTACAGAGAAGACAGTTTAAAAAATGGGGTGCAGAAGGTCTGTTACAGAGAACAGAGTTTGGAGACTGAGTGAAGAAGAATTTTTACAGAGAGCAGAGTTTGCACACTCATGTGCAGAAGGACTATTACAGAGAGAAGAGCTTGGAGAGTGGGGTGCAGAAGGACTGTTGCAGAGAGCAGAGGTTGGAGACTTAGGAGCAGAAAAATCGCTACAAAGAGCAGAGGTTGGAGACTGGGGTGCAGCAGGACAGTTGCAGAGAGATCTGGTTGAAGACTGGGGTGCAGAAGAAATGTAGCAGAGAGCACAGGTTTGTGACTGCGGTGAAGAAGGAACTGTTACAGAGAGCAGAGGTTGGAGACTGAGTTTCAGAAAGATCATTACAGAGAGCAGAGTTTGGAAACTGAGGTGCAGAAGGATCGTTGCAGAGAGCAGAGCTTGGAGCCTGAGGTGCAGAAGGATCGTTTGAGAGAGCATATGTAGGAGACTGGGTCAGAAAGACAGTTACAGAGAGCACAGTTTGGAGACTGGAGTGCAAAAAAAATGTTGCAGAGAGAAGAGGTTGGAGACTGGGTTGCAGGAGGACCGTTGCAGAGAGCAGAGGTTGGAGAGTGAGGTGCAGAAGGACTGTTACAGAGAGCAGAGGTTGGAGACTGGGGTGCAGAATAACTGATATGGAAAGTAGAGTTTGGAAACTGGGGTACAGAAAGAACGTTACAGACAGCATAGGTTGGATACTGCGGTACAGAAAAACTGTTAAAGAGAGCAGAGTTTGGAGCCTGGGGTGCAGTAGGACAGTTGCAGAAAACAGAGGTTGGATACTGGGGTGCAGAAGGACCGTAGCAGAGAGCAGAGTTTGGAGACCGAGGAGAAGAAGGACTGTTATTGAGAGCAAAGTTTGGAGACCGGGGTGAAGAAGGATCTTACGGAGAGCATAGGTTGGAGACTGGGGTGAAGAAGGACTGTTGCAGAGAGCAGTGGTTGGAGACTGAGGTGCAGAAGGATCATTGGAGAGAGAATAGGTTGGAGAGTGGGGTGTATTAGGCCTGTTACAGAGAGCAGAGTTTGGAGACTGAGGTGCAGAAGACCTGTTACACAGAGAACAGAGGTTGGAGACTGGTGTGCAGAAGGATTGTTACAGATAGCAGAGGATGGAGACTGAGGTGTAGAAGAATTGTTACAGAGAGCAGATATTGGAGACTGAAGTGCAGAAGGACTCTTATAGAGAGCAGAGGTTGGAGACTGGGGTGCAGAAGGATCATTGCGAAGAGCAGAGGTTGGAGACTGAGGGGCAGAAGGATCGTTGCAGAGAGCAGAGGTTGGAGACAGGGGTGCAGAAGGACAGTTACAGAGCGCACAGATGGAGACTGGGGTGCAGAAGAAATGTTGCGGAGAGCAGAAGTTGGAGACTGGGGTGCAGAAGGACTTCTACTGAGAGCAGAGGTTGGAGACTGGGGTGCAGAAGAACTGATACAGAAAGCTGACGTTGGAGACTGGGGTGCAGAAGGACCGTTACAGAGAGCAGAGTTTTGAGACTGTGGTACAGAAGGAGTGTTACAGATAGCAGAAGTTGGATACTGGGGTGCAGAATGACTCATGTAGAGAACAGAGTTTGGAGACTGGGGTGCAGAGGGAACGTTTCAGAGAGCAGAGGTTGGAGACTCAGGTGCAGAAGGATTGTTACAGAGAGCAGAGTTAGAATACTGGTGTGCAAAAGGACTGATCCAGAAAGCATAGGTTGGAGAATGTGGTTCATAAGGCCTGTTACAGAGAGCAGCGGTTGGAGACTGAGGTGCTGAAGGTTCATTACATAGAGCAGAGGTTGGAGACTGAGGTGCAGAAGGAATGTTACAGAGAGGAGAGGTTGTAAAATGGGCTGCAGAAGGTCTGTTATAGAGAGCAGAGTTTAGAGACTGGGGTGAAGAAAGATCGTTAAAGAGAGCATAGGTTGGAGACTGGGGTGCAGAAAGATCGTTAAAGAGAGCATAGTTTGGAGACTGGGGTGCAGAAGGCCTGTTACAGAGAACAGAGTTTGGAGACTGAGGTTAAGAAGAATTTTTACATAGAGCAGAGTTTGGACACTGATGTGCAGAAAAACTGTTACAGAGAGCAGAACTTGGAGACTGGGGTGCAGAAGGACTGTCGCAGAGAGCAGAGGTTGGAGACTTAAGTGCCGAAGGATCGCTACAGAGAGCAAAGCTTGGAGACTGGGATGCAGCAGGGCAGTTGCAGAGAGATCTGATTGACGACTGGGGTGCAGAAGAAATGTTGCAGAGAGCAGAGGTTTGAGACTGCGGTGAACAAGGACTGTTACAGAGAGCAGAGGTTGGAGACTGAGTATCAGAAAGATCATTACAGAGAGCATAGTTTGGAAACTGAGGTGCAGAAGGATCGTTGCAGAGAGCAGAGTTTGGAGCCTGAGGTGCTAAAGGATCGTTTGAGAGAGCATACGTAGGAGACTGGGGTCAGAAAGACAGTTACAGAGAACACAGTTTGGAGACTGGGGTGCAGAAAAATTGTTGCAGAGAGCAGAGGTTGGGGACTGGGGTGCAGAAGGACTGTTGCAGAGAGCAGAGGTTTGAGACTGTGGTTCAGAAGGACTGTTACAGAGAGCAGAGGTTAGAGACTTGGGTGCAGAAGGACTGATGCAGAGAACAGAGGTTGAGAGTGGGGTGAAGAAGAACCGTTGCAGAAAGCAGAGGTTGGAGACTGAGTTGCAGAAGGATTGTTACAGAGAACAGAGTTTGGAGTCTGGGGTGCAGATGGACTGTTTCAGAGAGCAGAGATTTGAGACTGAGGTCAAGAAGGATCGTTCCAGAGAGAAGAGGTTAGAGACTATCTTGCAGAAGTCCTGTTACAGAGTGCAGACTTTGGAGACTGGGGTGCAGAAGGCCTGTTTCAGAGAGCCGAGTTTTGAGACTGGGCTGCAGAAGCACTGTTACATATAGCACAGTTTCGAGACTAGGTTGCAGAAGGATCTTACAGAGAGCATTTTGGAGTCTGAGGTTTAGAAGGTCTTTTGTAGAGAGCAGAAGTTGAAAACTGGGGTGCAGAAGGATTGTTGCAGACAGCAGAGTTTTCAGAATGAGGTGCAGAAGTACTGTAGCAGAGAGCAGATGTTGGATTCTGGGGTGCAGAAGGACTGTTACAGAGAGCAGAGTTTGGAGACTGGGTAGAAGAAAGATCATTGCAGAGAGCACAGGTTGGAGACTGGGGAGCAGAAGGCCTGTTACAGAGCTCAGAGTTTTAAGACTGGTGTGCAGAAGGCCTGTTACAGAGAGCAGAGTTTGAAGAATGGGTTGCAGAAGGATCTTACAGAAGGCAGAGTTTGGAGACTGAGGTGCAGAAGGACTTTTACAGAGAGTAGAGTTTGGAGACTTTGGAGCAGAAGGACTGTTGTAGAGAGCAGAATTTGGAGACTGAGGTCCATAAGGTTTGTTACAGAGATCAGAGGGTGGAGACTCGGGTGCAGAAGGAGTGTTACAGAGAGCAGAGTTTGGAGATTGGGGTGCAGAAAAACTGTTACAGAGAGCAGAGTTTGGAGACTGAGGTGCAGAAGGACTGTTACAAAGAGCAGAGTTTGGAAACTGGGGTGCAGAAGGACCATTGCAGAGAGTAGAATTTGAACCTGGGGAGAAGAAGGATCGTTGCAGAGAGCAGATGTTGGAGACTGGGGTGCAGAGGACAGTTACAGAGAGCAAAGGTTGGAGATTGGGGTGCAGAAAGAAATGTTGCAGAGA
Source organism: Ictidomys tridecemlineatus (assembly GCF_052094955.1). NCBI lineage: Eukaryota > Metazoa > Chordata > Mammalia > Rodentia > Sciuridae > Ictidomys > Ictidomys tridecemlineatus. Next base: position 27,980 of record NW_027521334.1, read on the forward strand.
ACAGAGTTTAGAGACTGAGATGCAGACGAACTTTAGCAGAGATGAGGGTTTGGAGATTGGGATGCAGAAGGATTGTTGCAGAGAGCAGACGGTAGAGACTTGGATGCAGAAGGATCCTTACAGAGAGAAGAGGTTGGATACTGATATGCAGAAATTCTGTTAGTGAGAATAGATCTTGAAGACTGGGATGCAGAAGGACTGTTGCAGGGAGCAGAGATAGGATACTGGGGTACAATAAGACGTTTGCAAAGAGCAGAGGTGGAAGATTGGTTTGAAGAAGGACTGTTGCAGAGAGCAGAGGTTGGAGACTGAGGTGCAGAAGGACTGTTACAAACAGCAGAGGTTTTAGACTGGGGTGCAGAATAACTGATACGGAAAGTAGAGTTTGGAGACTCAGGTGCAGAATGACTGTTACAGAGAGCAAAGTTTGGAGAATGGTGTGCAGAAGGATCTTACAGAGAGCAGATGTTGGAGACTGGGATGCAGAAAGATCATTGCAGAGAGCAGAGGTTGGAGACTGGGAGGCAGAAGGCCTGTTACAGAGAGCAGAGTTTGGAGACTTGGGTGCAGAAGGACCATTGCAGAGAGCAGATTTGGAAGACTGGGGTTCAGTAGGACTGTTACAGAGAGCAGACGTCGGAGACAGAGGTGCAGAAAGATTGTTACAGAGAGCAGAGTTTGGAGACTGTGGTGCAGAAGGACAATTACAGAGAGCAAAGGATGGAAACTGAGGTGCAGAAGGACGTTTACACAGAGCACAGGTTGGAGACTGATGTGTAGACAGATCGTTGCAGAAAGAAGAGTTTTGAGCCTGGGGTGCAGAAGGAATGTTACAGAAAACAGAGGTTGGCAATTGGTAAGAAGATGGACCATTACAAAGAGAAGAGGTTGGATACTGCGATACAAAAGGACCATTACAAAGAGGAGAGTTTGGAGACTGGATAGAAGAAGGATTGTTGCAGAGAGCAGATGTTCGAGACTAGGGTGCAGAAGGACTGTTACAGAGATCAGAGGTTGGAGATTGGGGTGCAGAGGGATCGTTTCAGAGAGCAGAGGTTGAAAACTAAGGTGCGGACGGATCGTTACACAGAGCAGATTTTGGTTACTGGGTTGTAAAAGGACGGCTCCAGAGAGCAGAGGTTGGAGACTAAGGTGAAAAAGGACTGATACAGAGAGCAGATGTTTGAGACTGGGGTGCAGAAGTACTGTAGCAGAGAGCAGAGGTTGGAGACCGGGGTGCAGAAGGACTGTTGCAGAGAGCAGAGGTTGGAGACTGACGTGCAGAAGGACTGTTGCAGAGAGCACAGGTTGGAGACTGCAGTACACAAGAACTGTTAGAGAGAGCAGAGTTTGGAGCCTGTGGTGCAAAAGGCTGTTCCATAGAACAGAGGATGGGAACTTTGGTGCAGAAGGACCGTTGCAGAGAGCAGAGGTTGGAGACTGTGGTACAGAAGAACTGTTACAGAAAGCAGAGTTTGGAGCCTTGGGTGCAGAAGGATTTTTACAGATAGCACAGATTGGAGACTGGGGTGCAGAAGGATCGTTGCAGAGAGCAGAGGATTCAGACTGAGACATAGAAGGACTGTTACAGAGAGCAGACGTTGGAGTCTGAGGTGCAGAACGACTGTTCCAGAGAGCAGAGTTTGGAGACTGGGGTGCAGAAGGACCGTTGCACAGAGCAGATGTTAGAGACTGGGGTGCAGATGGACTGTTACAGAGAGCAGACGTTGGAGTCTGAGGTGCAGAAGGATTATTACAGAGAGCAGAGTTTGAATACTGGGGTGCATAAGGACCATTACAAAGAGCAAAGGTTAAAGACTGAGTTGCATAATGACTTTTACAGAGAGCAGAGGTTGGATACTGAGGTGCAGAAGGACTGTTGCAGAGAGTACAGTTTAGAGACTGAGGTGCAGAAGGATCATTGCAGAGAGAAGAGTTTAGAGACTGGGGTGCAGAAGGACTTTAACAGAGGTTTCAGAATGTAGTGGAGAAAGATCGTTACAAAGAGCAGAGATTGGAGACTGAGATGCAGAAAGAGTTTTACAGAGTGCAGAGTTTGAAGATTGGGTTTCAGAGAGACTGTTACAGAGAGCAGAGTTTGGAGACTGAGGTGCAGAAGGATTGTTACAGAGAGAAGAGGTTGGAGACTGAGGTGCAGAAGGTCTCTTAAGAGAGCAGATGTTGGAGACTGGGGTGCAGAAGGATCATTGCAGAGATCAGAGTTTTCAGAATGTGGTGCAGAAAGATCATTACAGAGAGCAGAGGTTGAAGACTTAAGTGCAGAATGAGTTTTACATAGTGCAGAATTTGGAGATTGGGGTTCAGAAGAACTGTTACAGAGAGCAGAGGTTGGAGACTGGAGTGCAGAAGGCCTGTTACAGGGAGAAGATTTTGGCGACTGAGGTGAAGAAGAATTTTTACAGAGAGCAGAGTTTAGACACTGGTATGCAGAAGGACTGTAACAGCCAGCAGAGGTTGGAGACTGGGGTGTAGAAGGACTGTTGCAGAGAGAAGATGTTGGAGACTGGGGTTCAGAAGGTCTGTTGCAGAGATCAGAGGTTGAAGACTGAGGTGCAGAAGGATCGCTACAGAGAGCAGAGGGTGGAGACTGGGGGGCATCAGGACAGTTACAGAGAGCAGAGGATGCAGACTGCGGTGCAGAAGGACTGTAGCAGAGAGAAGAGGTTGGAGACTGGGGTGCAGAAGGACTGTTGCAGAGAACAGACGTTTTAGACTGTGATGCAGAAGGATCTTTGCAGAGAGCAGAGGTTGGAGACTGAGGTGCAGATGGACTGGTACAGAGAGCAGAGGTTGGAGACTGGGGTGCAGAAGGATTGTTACAGAGAGAAGAGTTTGGAGACTGAGGTTCAGAAGGACTCTTAACAGAGCAGAGGGTGGAGACTGGGGTGCAGAAGGATCATATCAGAGATCAGAGGTTGGAGACTGAGAGACTGAAGGATCTTGCAGAGAGCAGAGTTTTCAGACTGTGGTGCAGAAAGATCGTTACAGAGAGCAGAGGTTGGAGACTTAGGTCCATAAAAAATTTTACAGAGTGCAGAGTTTGGAGATTGGGGTTCAGAAGAACTTTTACAGAGAGCAGAGGTTGGAGACTGGGGTGCATAAGGCCTGTTACAGGGAGAAGAGTTTGGCGACTGAGGTGAAGAAGAATTTTTACAGAGAGCAGAGTTTATTTATTTATTTATTTTGAAGACCTTGATATTTTTATAATGTAAGACATCAAATATTGAGTTAATGCTAAGAACATTTGTAAAATATGTATAAAGTAAAAAGAATAAAAATACAAGGATTGTGTAAGCACCTAGAACCCTGTTTTAAAAGCATTATATTTTAATAACCTCTAAAACCTGGAGGCACAATTATTTCGATTCTTCTTTTTCATTCTATCCTTAGGTACAATCAATTTTGTCTTCATGATTATCTTGCATTTTATGGCTTCCAAATGTGCATTTGCAGCCTGAAGACTATATCATTTAATTTTGCACCTTTGTGATTGTTTATAAATGGAGTCATACCATAAATATTCAGCAACTTGCTTTTTTATTTTGCTTAATATTATGTTCATGCGGTCATTCCTTGATCTTGAGTATAGCTGTAATCCATTCATTTTCACCGACGTATAATGTACCATCATGAGACTGCCCCGCACTTATTTATCCATCCTGTGGATTGTTTTCGGGCTTTGCAATTACAAACTGCCGCTATGAACATGCTTTGTATGTGTCCCGTTGGTGGGAGCTTATCTTGAGGATGAATCTAGGATTGGAATTGCAGTGTCATGGGCTGTGTGCGTTTTAGACTGGATAAAACCATAATGTTCTCCATAGTAATTGTACAGATTTACGCTCCCAGTGGCAAAGTGTAAACATTTTAGTTCAATATTTTCCCTAGCACTTGGTGTTGTCAAACCTCTAATTTTTACCAAGCTGGCAAGTGTGAAGTGGTATTTCATTATAGTTTTAATTTGCATTTCTCTGATTACTAATGAAGCTGAGCATTTTCCCCACATATTTATAGGCAATTCAAATGTTCTTTCTGTGAAGTGCCTGTTCAAAAATCCTGCCCATTTTTATTGAGTTTTGTATGCAGAAGGACTATTACAGAGAGAAGAGCTTGGAGACTGGGGTGCAGAAGGACTATTGCAGAGAGCAGATGTTGAAGACTGTGATGAAGAAGCATCGTTGCAGAGATCAGAGGTTGAAGACTGAGGGAGGTGCAGAAGGATCGCTACAGAGAGCAGAGGGTAGAGACTGGGGGGCAGCAGGACAGTTACAAAGAGCAGAGGTTGCAGACTGCGGTGCAGAAGGACTGTATCAGAGAGCAGAGGTTGGAGAATGGGGTGCAGAAGGACTGTTGCAGAGAACAGACGTTTTAGACTGGGATGCAGAAGAATCTTTGCAGAGAGCAGAGGTTGGAGATTGAGATGCAGATGGACTGTTACAGAGAGCAGAGGTTGGAGACTGGGGTGTAGAAGGACTGTTGCAAAGAGAAGATGTTGGAGACTGGGGTGCAGAAAGACTGTTGCAGAGAGCAGAGGTTGGAGACTGAGGTGCAGAACGACTGTTATAGAGAGCAGAGGTTGGAGACTGGGGTGCGGAATAACTGATATGGAAAGTAGAGTTTGGAGACTGGGGTTCAGAAGGACTGTTACAGAAAGCAAAGATTGTCAATTGGGGAGCAGATGGACCGTTACAAAGAGAAGAGGTTGGAGACTGCGATACAAAAGGACTTTTACAGAGAGCAGAGTTTGGAGACTGGATAAAAGAAGGATTGTTGCAGAGAGAAGATGTTAGAGACTGGAGTGCAGAAGGACTGTTACAGAGATCAGAGGTTGGAGATTGGGATGAAGAGGGATCGTTTCAGAGAGCAGAGGTTGAAAACTAAGGGGCAGAAGGATCGTTACACAGAGCAGATTTTGGTTACTGGGTTGTAAAAGGACTGCTCCAGAGAGCAGAGGTTGGAGACTGAGGTGAAAAAAAGACGGATACAGAGAGCAGATGTTGGAGACTGGGGTGCAGAAGTACTGTAGCAGAGAGCAGAGGTTGGAGACCGGGGTGCAGAAGGACTGTTGCAGAGAGCAGAGGTTGGAGACTGACGTGCAGAAGGACTGTTACAGAGAACACAGGTTGGAGACTGCGGTACACAAGAACTGTTAGAGAGAGCAGAGTTTGGAGCCTGGGGTGCAAAAGGACTGTTTCATAAAACAGAGGTTGGGAACTTTGGTGCAGAAGGACCATTGCGGAGAGCAGAGGTTGGAGACTGCGGTACAGAAGAACTGTTACAGAAAGCAGAGTTTGGAGCCTGGGGTGCAGAAGGATTGTTACAGATAGCACAGATTGGAGACTGGGGTGCAGAAGGATCGTTGCAGAGAGTAGAGAATTCAGACTGAGACATAGAAGGACTGTTACAGAGAGCATAGTTTGCAGTCTGAGGTGCAGAAGGACTGTTACAGAGAGCAGAGTTTGGAGACTGGGGTGCAGAAGGACCGTTGCACAGATCAGATGTTGGAGACTAGGGTGCAGATGGACTGTTACACAGCGCAAACGTTGGAGTCTGAGGTGCATAAGGATTGTTACAGAGAGCAGTGTTTGAATACTGGGGTACAGAAGGACCATTACAAAGAACAAAGGTTAAAGACTAAGTTGCAGAAGGACTTTTACAGAGAGCAGAGTTTGGAAACTAGGGTGCAGAAAGACTGTTGCAGAGAGCAGAATTTAGAGACTGAGGTGCAGAAGGATTGTTGCAGAGAGAAGAGATTAGAGACTGGGGTGCAGAAGGACTTTAACAGAAATCAGAGGTTATCAATTGGGGAGCAGAAGAACCGTTACAAAGAGAAGAGGTTGGAGACTGGGATACAAAAGGACTGTTACAGGGAGCTGAGTTGGGAGACTGGGTAAAAGAAGAATCGTTGCAGAGAGCAGATTTTGGAGACTGAGGTGCAGAAGAACTGTCACAGAGAGCAGAGGTTGGAGACTGAGTTGCATAAAGACTGTTGCAGAGAGCAGAGGTTGGAGACTGAGGTGCAGAAGGATCGAAGCAGAGAGAAAAAGTTGGAGACTGGGGTGCAGAAGGCCTGTTACAGAGAGCAGAGTTTTGAGACTGGGGTGCAGAAGACCTTTTACAGAGAGCAGAGGTTGGAGACTTGGGTGCAGAAGGATTGCTACAAATAGCACAGTTTGGAGACTGGAGTGAGGAAGGATCGATGCAGAGAGCAGAGGTTTCAGACTGAGGCTTAGAAGGACTGTTACAGAGAGCAGGGTTTGGAATCTGAGGTGCAGAAGGACTGTTACAGAAAGCAGAGTTTGTCAATAGACGTGCAGAAGGACTGTTATAGAGAGAAGAGGTTGGAGACTGCGGTAGAGAAGGACTATTACAGAGAGCAGAATTTTGAGACTGGGATGCAGAAGGACCGTTGCAGAGAGCAGATGTTGGAGACTGGGGTGCAGAAGGACTGTTACATAGAGCAGAAGTTGGAGACTAGGTGCAGAATGATTGTTACAGAGAGCAGATATTGGAGACTGTGGTGCAGAAGGACCATAACAGAGAGCAAAGGTTAAAGACTGAGGTGCAGAAGGAATTTTACAGAGAGTGGACGTTGGATACTGGGGTGCAGAAGGACTGTTACAGAGAGTAGAGGTTAAAGACTGAGGTGCAGAAGGATTGTTACAGAGAGAAAAGATTGGAGACTGAGGTGCAGAAGGACTCTTAAGAGAGCAGAGGTTGGAGACTGGGGTGCAGAAGGATCATTGCAGAGAGCAGAGGTTGGAGACTGAGGGACAGAAGGATCTTGCAGAGAGCGGAGGTTTCAGACTGTGGTGCAGAAAGATCGTTACAGAGAGCAGAGGTTGGAGACTGAGGTGCAGAAGGAGTTTTACAGAGTGCAGAGTTTGAAGATTGGGTTTCAGAAAGACTGTTACAGAGAGCAGAAGTTGGAGACTGAGGTGCAGAAGGATTGTTACAGAGAGAAGAGGTTGGAGACTGAGGTGCAGAAGGTCTCTTAAGAGAGCAGAGGTTGGAGACTGGGGTGCAGAAGGATCATTGCAGAGACCAGAGGTTGGAGACTGAGAGACTGAAGGATCTTGCAGAGAGCAGAGGTTTCAGACTGTGGTGCAGAAAGATCGTTACAGAGAGCAGAGGTTGAAGACTTAGGTGCAGAAGGAGTTTTACATAGTGTAAAATTTGGAGATTGGGGTTCAGGAGAACTGTTACAGAGAGCAGAGTTTGGAGACTGGAGTGCAGAAGGCCTGTTACAGGGAGAAGACGTTGGCGACTGAGGTGAAGAAGAATTTTTACAGAGAGCAGAGTATAGAAACTGATATGCAGAAGGACTGTAACAGCGAGCAGAGGTTGGAGACTGGGGTGTAGAAGGACTGTTGCAGAGAGAAGATGTTGGAGACTGGGGTGCAGAAGGATTGTTGCAGAGAGCAGAGGTTGGAGACTGGGGTGCAGAAAAACTGTTACAGAGAGCAGAGGTTGGAGACTGGGGTGCGGAATAACTGATATGGAAAGTAGAGTTTGGAGACTGGGGTGCAGAAGGACTGTTACAGAAAGCAGAGGTTGGCAATTGGGGAGCAGATGGACTTTTACAAAGAGAAGAGGTTGGAGACTGCGATACAAAAGGACTTTTACAGAGAGCAGAGTTTGGAGACTGGGTAAAAGAAGGATCGTTTTAGACAGCAGATGTTGGAGACTGGGGTGCAGAAGGCCTGTTTCACAGAGCAGAGTTTGAAGACTGGGGTGCAGAAGGCCTGTTACAGAGAGCAGATGTTTGAGACTGGGGTGCAGAAGGATTGTTACAGATAGCACAGATTGAAGACTGGGGTTTAGAAAGATTGTTGCAGAGAGCAGGGGTTTCAGACTGAGGCTTAGAAGGACTGTTACAGAGAGCAGAGTTTGGAGTTTGAGGTGCAGAAGGACTGTTTCAGAAAGCAGAGGTTGGAAATTTTGGTGCAGAAGTACCGTTATAGAGAGAAGAGTTTGGAGACGGGAGCAGAAGAAATGTTGCAGAGAGCAGAGGTTGGAGACTGGAGTGCAGAAGTACTGTTGCAGAGAGCAGACGTTGGAGACAGAAGTGCAGAAGGATTGTTACTGAGAGCAGAGATTGAAGACTGGGGTGCAGAAGGACCATTACAGCAAGCAGAGGTTGGGGACTGAGGTGCAGAAGGATCGTTGCAGTGAGAAGAGTTTAGAGACTGGGGTGCAGAAGGACTTTTACAGAGAGCAGAGCTTGGAGACTGAGGTGCAGAAGGATCGTTGCAGAGAGAAGGGTTTGGAGACTGGGGTGCAGAAGGACTGTTACAGAAATCAGAGGTTGGCAATTGGGGAGCAGATGGACCGTTACAAAGAGAAGAGGTTGGAGACTGCGATACAAATGGACTTTTACAGAGAGCAGAGTTTGGAGACTGGATAGAAGAAGGATCATTGCAGACAGCAGATGTTGGAGACTGGGGTGCAGAAGGCCTGTCACAGAGAGCACAGGTTGGAGACTGGGGTGCAGAGGGAATGTTGCAGAGAGCAGAGTTTGGAGACTTGGGTGCAGAAAAACTGTTACAGAGAGCAGAGGTTGGAGACTGGGGTGCAGAAGGACCGTTATATATTGCAGAGTTTGGAAACTGAGTTGCAGAAGGACTTTTACAGTGAGGAGAGGTTGGAGACAGGGGTGTCAAAAAATTCTTACAGAGAGCAGAGGATGTAGACTGGGGTTCAGAAGGAGTGCTACAGAGAGCAGAGTTTGGAGATTTGGGTTCAGAAGAACTGTTACAGAAAGCAGAGGTTAGAGACTGTGGTGCAGAAGGCCTGTTACAGAGAGCAGAGTTTGGACATGAGTTGCAGAAGGATCGTTACAGAGAGCAGAGTTTGGACACTGATGAGCAGAATTTTTGTTACAGAGAGCAGAGCTTGGAGACTCGGATGCAGAAGGACTGTTGCAGAGAGCAGAGGTTGGAGACTGGAATGCAGAAGGATCATTGCAGAAAGCAGAATTTGGATACTGGGGTACCATAAGACGTTTGCAGAGAGCAGAGGTTGGAGACTGGGGTGCAGAAAGTCTGTTGCAGACAGCAGAGTTTGGAGACTGAGGTGCAGAATAACTTTAACAGACAGCAGTGGTTTTAGACTGGGGTGCAGAATAACTGATATGGAAAGTAGAGTTTGGAGACTGGGGTGCAGAAGGACTGTTAAAGATAGCACAATTTTGAGACTTTGTTGCAAAAGGATCTCACACAGAGCATTTTGTAGACTGAGGTTCAGAAGGACTGTTACATAAAGCAAAGTTTGGAAACTCGGGTACAGAAGGATTTTTGCAGAGAGCTGAGTTTTCAGACTGAGGTGCAGAAGGACTGTTTCAGAGAGCAGATGTTGGAACTTGGGGTGCAGAAGGACTGAAACAGAGAGAAGAGTTTGGAGACTGGGGTGCAGAAGGATTGTTGCACAGAGCACAGGTTGGAGACTGGGGTGCAGAAGGCCTGTTACAGAAAGCAGCCTTTGGAGAATGGGTTGCAGAAGGATCTTACAGAGAGCAGAGTTTGGAGACTGAGGTGCAGAAGGACTTTTACAGAGAGTAGAGCGTGGAGACTGGCGTGCATAAGGAGTGCTACAGAGAGCAGAGTTTGGAGTATGGGGTGCAGAAGAACTGATACTGAGAGCAGAGGTAGGAGACAGGGATGCACAAGGACAGTTTCAGAGAGCAGAGTTTGGAGACTGAGGTGCAGAAGGACTGTTACAGAGAGCAGATTTTGAAAACTGGGATGTAGAATGACAATTGAAGAGAGCAGAGGTTGGAGACTGAGGTTAAGAAGGATCATTCCAGAGAGAAGAGGTTAGAGACTGGGTGCAGAAGGCCTGTTACTCAGAACAGAGATTGGAGACTGGGGTGCAGAACGCCTGTTACAGAGAGCTGGCTGGAGACTGGGGTGTAGAAGGACTGTTGCAGAGAGTAGAGGTTGGAGCCTGGGGAGAAGAAGGATCGTTGCAGAGAGCAGATGTTGGAGACTGGGGTGCAGAAGGACTATTAAAGAGAGCAGAGGTTGGAGACTGAGGTGCAGAAAGATCATTTCTGAGTGCAGCGGTTTGAGACTGGGGTGCAGAAGGACTGTTATAGTTTGCAGAACTTGGAGACTGAGGTGAAGAAGGACTTTTACAGAGAGGAGAGGTTCGAGACTGGGGTGCAAAAAGATTCTTACAGAGAGCAGAGGATGGAGACTGGGGTGCATTATGATCATTGAAGAGTGCAGAGGTTGGAGAATGAGGAGCAGAAGGATCGCTACAGAGAGCAGATGTTGGAGATTGCGGTGCAGAAGTACTGTCGCAGAGAGCAGAGGTTGGAGACTGGGGTGCAGAGGGACTGTTGCAGAGAGCAGAGGTTGGAGAATGAGGTGCAGAAGGATCGCTACAGAGATCAGAGGTTTGAGACTGGGGTGCAGCAGGACAGTTACAGAGAGCACAGGTTGGAGACTTGGGTGCAGAAGAAATGTGGCAGAGAGCAGAGGTTGGAGACTGGGGTGCAGAAGTAATGTCACAGAGAGCAGAGATTAAAGACTGGGGTTCAGAAGGCCTGTTACAGAGAGCAGAGGTTTGAGACTGGGTTGCAGAAGGATTGTTACAGATAGCACATTTTGGAGACTGGGGTGCAGAAGGATTGTTGCAGACAGCAGAGGTTTCAGACTGAGGCTTAGAAAGACTGTTACAGAGAGAAGAGGTTGGAATCTGAGGTGCAGAAGGACTGTTTCAGAAAGCAGAGGTTGGCAATTGGGGTGCAGAAGTACCGTTATAGAGAGAAGAGGTTGGAGACTGCGGTACAGAAGGACTGTTACAGAGATCAGACGTTGGAGACAGAGGTGCAGAAGGATTGTTACAAAGAGCAGAGATTGAAGACTGGGGTGCAGAAGGACCATGACAAAAAGCAGAGTGGGGACTGAGGTGCAGAAGGATCATTGCAGATAGAAGAGTTTGGAGACTGGGTTGCAGAAGGACTTTTACAGAGAGCAGATCTTAAAGACTGAGGTGCAGAAGGATAGTTGCAGAGAGAAGGGTTTGGAGACTGGGGTGCAGAAGGACTGTTACAGAAATCAGAGGCTGGCAATTGGGGAGCAGATGGACCGTTACAAAGAGAAGAGGTTGGAGATTGTGATACAAAAGGACTTTTACAGAGAGCAGAGTTTGGAGACTGGATAGAAGAAGGATCATTGCAGACAGCAGATGTTGGAGAATGGGGTGCAGAAGGCCTGTCACAGAGAGCACAGTTTGGAGACTGGGGTGCAGAGGAAATGTTGCAGAGAGCAGAGTTTGGAGACTTGGGTGCAGAAGGACTGTTACAGAGAGCAGAGGTTGGAGACTGGGGTGCAGAAGGACCGTTACAGATTGCAGAGTTTGGAAACTTAGGTGCAGAAATACTTTTACAGAGAGGAGAGGTTGGAGACAGGGGTGTCAAAGGATTCTTACAAAGAGCAGAGGATGGAGACTTGGGTGCAGAAGGAGTGTTACAGAGAGCAAAGTTTGGAGATTGGGGTTCAGAAGAACTGTTACAGAAAGCAGAGGTTGGAGACTGTGGTGCAGAAGGCCTGTTACAGAGAGCACAGTTTGGACATGAGTATCAGAAGGATCGTTACAGAGAGCAGAGTTTGGACACTAATGTGCAGAAGTTCTGTTACAGAGAGCAGAGCTTGGAGACTGGGATGCAGAAAAACTGTTGCAGAGAGCAGAGGTTGGAGACTGGGATGCAGAAGGATCGTTGAAGAGAGCAGATGTTGGATACTGGGGTACAATAAGACGTTTGCAGAGAGCAGAGTTTGAAGACTGGGGTTCAGAAGGACTGTTGCAGAGAGCAGAGGTTGGAGACTGAGGTGCAGAAGGACTGTTACAGACAGCAGAGCTTTTAGACTGGGGTGCAGAATAACTGATACAGAAAGTAGAGTTTGGAGACTCAGGTGCAGAATGACTGTTACAGAGAGCAAAGTTTGGAGAACGGTGTGCAGAAGGATCTTTCAGAGAGCAGATGTTGGAGACTGGGATGCAGAAGGATCATTGCAGAGAGCAGAGTTTGGAGACTAAGGTGTAGAAGGACTTTTGCAGAGAGCACAGGTTGAAGACTGGGAGGCAGATGGCCTGTTACAGAGAGCAGAGTTTGGAGACTGGGGTGCAGAAGGACCATTGCAGAGAGCAGATTTGGGAGACTGGAGTGCAGTAGGACTGTTACAGAGAGCAGACGCAGGAGACAGTGGTGCAGAAAGATTGCTACAGAGAGCAGAGTTTGGAGAATTGGGTGTAGAAGGACCATTACAGAGAGCAAAGGATGGAGACTGAGGTGCAGAAGGACTTTTACAGAGAGCAGAGTTTGGAGACAGAGGTGTAGAAAGATCGTTGCAGAGAGAAGAGTTTGGAGACTGGGGTGCAGAAAGAATGTTACAGAAAACAGAGGTTGGCAATTGAGGAGCAGATGGACCGTTACAAAGAGAAGAGGTTGGAGACTGCGATACAAAAGGACTTTTACAGAGAGCAGAGTTTGGAGACTGGATAGAAGAAGGATTGTTGCAGAGAGAAGATGTTGGAGCCTGGGGTGCAGAAGGACTGTTACAGAGATCAGAGGTTGGGACTGGGGTGGAGAGGGATCGTTTCAGAGAGCAGAGGTTGAAAACAAAGGTGCAGAAGGATCGTTACACAGAGCAGATTTTGGTTACTGACTTGTAAAAGGACTGCTCCAGAGAGCAGAGGTTAGAGACTTAGGTGCAAAAGGACTGATACAGAGAGCAGATGTTGGAGACTGGTGTGCAGAAGTACTGTAGCAGAGAGCAGAGGTTGGAGACTGGGGTGCAGAAGGAATGTTGCAGAGAGCAGAGGTTGGAAACTGGGGTGCAGAAGGACTGGTACAGAGAACAGAGTGTGGAGTCTGGGGTGCAGAAGAACCATTGCAGAGAGCAGATGTTGGAGACTGAGGTGCAGAAGGATTGTTACAGAGAGCAGAGGTTGGAGACTGGTGAGCAGAAGGACTTTTGCAGAGAGCAGAGTTTGGAGACTGAGGTGAAGAAGGATCGTTCCAGAGAGAAGAGGTCGGAGACTGGGGTGCAGAAGGCCTGTTACAGAGAGCAGAGTTTGGAGACTGGGAGGTGCAGAAGGACTGTTAAAGATAGCACAATTTCGAGACTGGGTTGCAGAAGGATCTTACAGAGAGCATTTTGTAGACTGCGATTCAGAAGGCCTGTTACAGACAGCAAAGTTTGGAAACTCGGGTACAGAAGGATTTTTGCAGACAGCCGAGTTTTCAGACTGAGGTGCAGAAGGACTATTTCAGAGAACAGATGTTGGATCTTGGGGTGAAGAAGGACTGAAACAGAGAGAAGAGTTTGGAGACTGGGGTGCAGAAGAATTGTTGCAGAGAGCACAGGTTGGAGACTGGGGTGCCGAAGGCCTGTTACAGAAAGCAGCCTTTGGAGAATGGGTTGCAGAAGGATCTTACAGAGAGCAGAGGTTGGAGACTGTGGTGCAGAAGGACTTTTACACAGAGTAGAGTGTGGAGACTGGGGATCAGAAGGAGTGCTACAGAGAGCAGAGTTTGGACTATGGGGTGCAGAAGAACTGTTACTGAGAGAAAAGGTTGGAGACAGGGGTGCAGAAGGACTGTTTCAGAGAGCAGAGTTTGGATACTGAGGTGAAGATGGACTGTTACAGAGAGCAGATTTTGGAAACTGGTATGTAGAAGGACCATTGCATAGAGCAGAGGTTTGAGACTGTGGTGAAGAAGGATCGTTCCAGAGAGAAGATTTTGGAGACTTGGGTGCAGAAAGCCTGTTACACAGAACAGAGTTTGGAGACTGGGGTGCAGAACGCCTGTTACATAGAGCAGAGTTTGGAGACTGGGCTGCAGAAGGACTGTTAAAGATAGCACAATTTCGAGACTGGGTTGCAGAAGGATCTAACAGAGAGCATTTTTTGACTGAGGTTCAGAAGGACTGTTACAGACAGCAAAGTTTGGAAACTCGGGTGCAGAAAGATTTTTGCAGAGAGCCGAGTTTTCAGACTGAGGTGCAGAAGGACTGTTTCAGAGAGCAGGTGTTGAATCTTGGGGTGCAGAAAAACTGAAACAGAGAGAAGAGTTTGGAGACTGGGGTGCAGAAGGATTGTTGCAGAGAGCACAGGTTGGAGACTGAGGTGCAGAAGGACTGTTACAGAGAGCAGATTTTGAAAACTGGGATGTAGAAGGACCGCTGCAGAGAGCAGAGGTTGTAGCCTGGGGAGAAGAAGGATTGTTGCAGAGAGCAGATGTTGGAGACTGGGGTGCAGAAGGACTATTAAAGAGAGCAGAGGTTGGAGACTGAGGTTCAGAAAGATCATTTTTGAGTGCAGCGGTTTGATACTGGGGTGCAGAAGAACTGTATCAGATTGCAGAACTTGGGGACTGAGGTGAAGAAAGACTTTTACAGAGAGGAGAGGTTCGAAACTGAGGTGCAAAAGGATTCTTACAGAGAGCAGAGGATGGAGACGGGTGCAGAAGGATCGTTGCAGAGTGCAGAGGTTGGAGAATGAGGTGCAGAAGGATTGTTATAGAGAGCAGAGTTTGGAGACTGGAGTGCAGCAGGACAGTTACAGAGAACACAGGTTGGAGACTTGGGTGCAGAATAAATGTTGCTGCAGAGAGCAGAGGTTGCAGACTGGGGTGCAGAAGTACTGTCGCAGAGAGCAGAGGTTGGAGACTGGGGTGCAGAAGGATCATTGGAGAGAGCAGAGGTTGGAGACTGCGGTTTAGAAGAACTGTTGCAGAGAGCAGAGTTTGGAGAATGAGGTGAAGAAGGATCGCTACAGAGATCAGAGGTTTGAGACTGGGGTGCAGCAGGACAGTTATAGAGAGCACAGGTTGGAGATGGGTGCAGAAGAAATGTTGCAGAGAGCAGAGGTTGGAGACTGGGGTGAAGATGTACTGTCGCAGAGAGCAGAGGTTGGAGACTGGGGTTCAGAAGGCCTGTTACAGAGAGCAGAGTTTGGAGACTGGGGTGAAGAAGGATTGTTACAGATAGCATATTTTGGAGACTGGGGTGCAGAAGGATTGTTGCAGACAGCAGAGGTTTCAGACTGAGGATTAGAAGGACTGTTACAGAGAGCAGAGTTTGGAATCTGAGGTGCAAAAGGACTTTTACAGAAAGCAGAGGTTGGCAATTAAAGTGCAGAAGGTCCGTTATAGAGAGAAGAGTTTGGAGACTGCGGTACAGAAGGCCTGTTAGAGAGAGCAGAGTTTGAAGACTTTGGTGCACAAGGACTGTTGTAGAGAGCAGATGTTGGAGACTAGGGTGCAGAAGGACTGTTACACAGAGCAGACGTTGGAGACTGAGTGGAGAAGAATTGATACAGACAGCAGAAGTTGGAGACTGGGGTACAGAAGGACCATAACAGAGAGCAAAGATTGGAGACTGAGGTGCAGAAGGACTTTTACGGAGCGCAGAGGATGGATACTGGGGTGCAGAAAGACTGTTACAGGGAGGAGAGGTTGGAGAAAGAGATGCAAAAGGATGTTACAGAGAGCAGAGTCTGGAGACTGGGATGCAGAAGGACTGTTGCAGAGAGCAGAGGTACTAGACTGGGGTTCGATGGATCTTACAGAGAGCAGAGTTTGGTGACTGGGGTGCAAAAGACTGTTGCAGAGAGCAGATGTTTGAGACTTGGGTGGAGAAGAATCGTTGCAGAGAGAAGAGGTTTGAGACTGGGGTGCAGAACGCCTGTTACACAGAGCATAGGTTAGAGACTCGGTTGCAGAAGTCCTGTTACAGAGAGCAGAGGTTGGAGACTGTTGTGCAGAAGGATCAAACAGAGGGCAGAGTTGGGAGAATGAGGTGCAGAAGGACTGTTACAGAGAGCAGAGGTAGGAGACTGGGGTGTAGAAGCGTCGTTGCAGAGAGCAGAGTTTTCAAACTGAGGTGCAGAATGACTGTTGCAGAGAGCATATTTTGGAGACTGGCATGCAGAAGGACTGTTGCACAGAGCAGATGTTGGTACTAGGGGCCAGAAGGACTGTTGTAGAAAGCAGAGGTTGGAAACTGGGGTGCAGAAAGACCATTACAGAGAGCAGAGGTTGGAGACTACGATATAGAAAGACTGTTACAGAGAGCAGAGGTAGGAGTCTTGGGTGCAGATGGACTGTTACAGAAAGCACAGGTTGGAAACTGAGGTTAAGAAGGATAGACACAGAGAGCAGAGGTTGTAGACTGGGGTTCAGAAAGACTGATACAGAAAGCAGAGGTTGGAGACTAGGGTGCAGAAGGACCGTTACATAGAGCAGAGTTTGGTGAATGCGGTACAGAAGGACTGTTACAGAGAGCAGATATTGGAGACTGTGGAGCAGAAGGACTGTTGAAGAGGACAGAGTTTGGAGACTGGGGTGCTGCAGGACCCTTGCAGAAAGCAGAGGTTGGCGACTAGATTGGAGAAGGAATGTTAGAAAGAGCAGAGTTTGGAAACTGGTGTGCAGAAAGATCTTACAGAGAGCAGAGGTTGGAGACTGTGGTACAGAAAGACTGTTGCAGAGAGCATATGTTGGAGACTGGGGTCCAGAAAGATCATTGCAGAGAACAGAGTTTGTAGACTGGGGTGCAGAAGGCTGTAGCAGAGAGCAGAAGTTAGAGACTGAGGTGAAGAAGGACTGTTACAGAGAGTAGATGTTGGAGACTGGGGTTCAGATGGATCTTACAGAGAGCAGATGACGGAGACTGAGGTGCAGAAGAATTGTAACAGACAGCAGAGATAGGAGACTGGCGTGCAGGAGGTTCATTTCAGACAGCAGAGTTTTCAGACTGTGGTGCAGAAGGACTGTTGCAAAGACCAGGTGTTGGAGACTGGGGTGCAGAAGGACTGTTGCAGAGAGCAGATATTGGAGACTGGGGTTAATAATAATCGTTGCAGAGAGAAGAGATTGATGACTGGTGTTCAGAAGGAATGTTACAGAGAGCAGAGTTGGGAGACTGGGTTGGCGAAGGATCCCACAGAGAGCAGAGGTTGGAGACTGAAGTGAAAATGGACTGTTACAGAGAGTAGAAGTTGGAGACCGAGGTGCAGAAGGACCGTTGCAGAGAACAGAGTTTGCAGACTGACGTGCAGAAGGATTGTTACAGAGAGCAGTGTTTTGGAGACTGGGGTGCAGAAGGACTGTTGCAGAGAGCAGAGGTTGGAGACTGAAGTGCAGAAGGACTGTTGCAGAGAGCAGAGGTTGGAGACTGGGGTGCTGAAGGACTGTTGCAGAGAGCAGAGGTTGGAGACTAAGGTGCAGAAGGACACTTAGAGCAAAAGTTAGAGACTGGGGTGCAGAAGGAATGATACAGAAAGCAGAAACTCTAGTATGGGGTGCAGAAAGAACGTTACAGAGAGTAGAGATTGGACATGCAGTACAGAAGGACTTTTGCAGTGAGCAGAATTTAGAGACTGGGGTGCAGAAGGACTGTTGCAGAGAGCAGAAGTTGGAGACTGAGGTGCAGAAGTCCTGTTACATAGAACAGTGGTTGGAGACTGGGGTGCAGACGGATTGTTGCAAATAGCAGAGCTTGGAGACAGGGGTGCAGAAGGATCTTAGAGAGAGTAGAAGTTAGAGACTGAGGTGCAGAAGGACTGTTGCAGAGATCAGAGTTTGAAGACTGCGGTGCAGTAGGATCATTGCAGAGAGCAGAGGTTCGAGATTGGAATGCAGAAGGATAATTGCAGAGAGCAGAGTTTGGAGACTGGCCTGTAAAAGGCCTGTTACAGAGAGGAGAGGTTGGAGACTGGGGTGCAGAAGGACTGTTATAAAGAGCAGAGTTTGGAGACTGGGTTGCTGAAGGATCTTACAGAGAGCAGAGTTTAGAGACTGATGTGCAGGTGTACTGTTACAGAGAGCAGAGGAAGGAGACTGGGGTGCAGAAGGGTCGTTGCAGAGTACAGAGTTTTCAGACTGAGGTGCAAATGACTGTTGCAGAGAGCAGATGTTGGAGACTGGCGTGCAGAAGAACTGTTGCAGAGAGCAGATGTTGGTAACTAGGGTCCAGAAGGACTGTTTTAGAAAGCAGAGGTTGAAGACTGGGGTGCAGAAGGACCGTTACAGAGAGCAGAGGTTGGAGACTACTGTATAGAAGGACTGTTACAGACAGCAGATGTGGGAGACTTGGGTGCAGAAGGACTGTTACAGAAAGCACAGGTTAAAGTCTGAGGTAAAGAAGGATAGACACAGAGAGCAGAGGTTGGAGACTGGGGTTCAGAAGGACTGATACAGAAAGCAAGGTTGGAGACTGGGGTGCAGAAAGACCGTTACTTAGAGCAGAGTTTGGTGAATGTAGTACAGTAGGACTTTTACAGAGAGCAGATATTGGAGACTGGGGAGCAGAAGGACTGTTGCAGAGGACAGAGTTTGGAGACTGTGGTGCTGCAGGAACCTTGCAGAAAGCAGAGGTTGGTGACTAGAGTTGAGAAGGAATGTTAGAAAGAGCAGAGTTTGGAAACTGGAGTGCAGAAAGATCTTACAGATAGCAGAGGTTGGAGACTCTGGTGCAGTAGGACTGTTGCAGAGAACAGACATTGGAGACTGGGGCCCAGAAAGATCGTTGCAGAGAACAGAGTTTGAAGACTGGGGTGCAGAAGGCTGTGGCAGAAAGCAGAGGTTGGAGACTGAGGTGCAGAAGGAGTGTTACAGAGAGCAGATGTTGAAGACTGGGGTTCAGATGGATCTTACAGAGAGCAGATGACAGAGACTGAGGTGCAAAAGGATTGTAACAGACAGCAGAGGTAGGAGACTGGGGTGCAGGAGGTTCGTTTCAGACAGCAGAGTTTTCAGAATTTGGTGCAGAAGGACTGTTTCAGAGACCAGATGTTTGAGACTGGGGTGTAGAAGGACTGTTGCAGAGAGCAGATGTTGGAGAGTGGGGTTAATAATGATCGTGGCAGAGAGAAGAGATTGATGACTGCTGTGCAGATGGAATGTTACAGAGAGCAGAGTTGGGAGACTGGGTTGGCGAAGGATCCCACAGAGAGCAGAGGTTGAAGACTGAAATGCAGAAGAAATGTTACAGAGATTAAAGGTTGGAGACTGAGGTGCAGAAGGACCTTTGCAGAGAACAGAATTTGCAGACTGAGGTGCAGAAGGATTGTTACAGAGACCAGAGTAGGAGACTGGGGTGCAGAAGGACTGTTGCATAGAGCAGAGGTTTGGGACTGAAGTGCAGAAGGACTGTTGCAGAGAGCAGAGGTTGGAGACTGGGGTACAGAAGGACTGTTGCAGAGAGCAGAGGTTGGAGACTAAGGTGAAGAAGGACACTTAGAGCAGAAGTTAGAGACTAGGGTGCAGAAGGAATGATACAGAAAGCAGAGACTCTAGTATGGGGTGCAGAAAGAACGTTACAGAGAGTAGAGGTTGGAGAATGCAGTACAGAAGGACTGTTGCAGAGAGCAGAATTTAGAGACTGGGGTGCAGAAGGACTGTTGCAGAGAGCAGAAGTTGGAGACTGAGTTGCAAAAGTCCTGTTACATAAAACAGAGGTTGGAGACTGAGGTGCAGAAGGATCATGGCAAATAGCAGAGCTTGGAGACAGGGGTGCAGAATGATCTTACCGAGAGAAGAAGTTAGAGACTGAGGTTCAGAAGGACTGTTGGAGAGATCAGAGGTTGGAGACTGGGGTGCAGTAGGATCATTGCAGAGAGCAAAAGTTGGAGATTTGGATGCAGAAGGATCATTGCAGAGAGCAGAGTTGGAGACTGGCGTGCAGAAGGCCTTTTACAGAGAGGAGAGTTTGGAGACTGGGGTGCAGAAGGACTGTTATAGAGAGCAGAGTTTGAAGACGGGGTTGCTGAAGGATCTTACAGAGAGCAGAGGTTAGAGACTGATGTTCATGTGTACTGTTACAGAGAACAGTGGTTGGAGACTGGCGTGCAGAAGGATCATGCAGAGAGCATATTTTTCAGACTGAGGTGCAGAAGGACTGTTACAGAGAGCAGAGGTTGGAGACTGAGGTGTAGAAGGACCGTTAAAGAGAGCAGAGTTTGGATACTGCGGTTTACGACTGTTACCGAGAGCAGAGGTTGGAGACTGGGATGCAGAAGGACTCTTACAGAGAGCACAAGTTGGAGACTGAGGTGCAGAAGGATGGATACAGAGAACAGACGTTGGAGACTGGGGTTCAGAGAGGCTGATACAGAAATCAGAGTTTGTAGACAGAGGTGTAGAAGAACCGAAACAGAGACGAAAGGTTGGACAGTGCAGTACAGAAGGACTGTTACAGAGAGCAGATCTCAGAGACTGGGGAGCAGAAAGCCTGTTGCAGAGAATAGGTTGGAGAATGAGGTGCAGAAGGACTGTTACAGAGAGCAGAGTTTGGAGACTGGGGTGCAGAAGGACTGTTTCAGAGAGCAGAGTTTGGAGACTGGGGTGCAGAAGGAATTTTATAGAGAGAAGAGATTAAAGACTGGGGTTCAGATAGACCTTACATAGAGCAGAGTTTGGAGACTGGGGTACAAAAGGACTTATGTCGAGAGCAGATGTTGGAGACTGGGGTGGAGAAGAATTGTTGCAGAGAGAAGAGGTTGGAGACTTGGGCGCATAAGGCCTGTTACACAAAGCAGAGGTTGGAGACTAGGTTGCAAAAGTCCTGTTACAGAGAGCAGAGGTTGGAGACTGTTGTGCAGAAGGACTGTTACAGAGTGCAGAGTTTAAAGACTGGGTTGCAGAAGGATCAAACAGAGGGCAGAGTTGGGAGACTGAGGTGCAGAAGGACTGTTACAGAGAGCAGAGGTAAGAGACTGGAGTGCAGAAGGGTTGTTGCAGAGAGCAGAGTTTTCAGACTGAGGTGCAGAAGGACTGTTGCAGAGAGCAGATGTTGGTAACTAGGGTCCAGAAAGACTGTTGTAGAAAGGAGAGGTTGGAGACTGGGGTGCAGAAGGACTGTTGCAGAAAGCAGAGGTTGGAGACTGAGGTGAGGAAGTTCTGTTACAGAGAGCAGAGGTTGGAGACTCGGGTGCAGAAGTTCAGATTAAGAGAGCAGAGGTTAAATACAGGGGTTCAAAAAGATCTTACAGAGAGCAGAATTGGAGACTGAGTTGCAGAAGGACTGTTGCAGAGATCCTAGGTTAGAGACTGAGGTGCAGAAGGACTATTACATAGAGCAGAGCTTGGAAACTGGGGTACAGAAGAACTGATACAGAAAGCAGAGATTGGAGTCTGGGGTGCAGAAAGACCATTACAGAGAGCAGAGGTTGGATACTGCAGTACAGGAGGACTGTTACAGAGAGCAGTGTTTGAAGAC
Organism: Ictidomys tridecemlineatus; assembly: GCF_052094955.1. NCBI lineage: Eukaryota > Metazoa > Chordata > Mammalia > Rodentia > Sciuridae > Ictidomys > Ictidomys tridecemlineatus. Next base: position 49,234 of record NW_027521334.1, read on the forward strand.
TGGGTTGCAGAAGCACTGTAGCAGAGAGCAGATTTTGGTCACTAGGGTGCAGAAGGACTGTTGCAGAGAGCAGAGTTTAGAGACTGATGTGCAGAAGGACTGTTACACAAAGCAGAGGTTGGAAATTGGGGTTCAGAAGGACCGTTACATAGAGCAGAGATTGGAGACTTCGGGATAGAAGGACTGTTACAGAGA
>NW_027521334.1:49628-94942 GCF_052094955.1 Ictidomys tridecemlineatus
CTGTAAAAGTCCCTTCTGCACCTCTGTCTCCAAACTCTGATCTCTATAAGATCCTTCTGCAAATCCATTCTCCAAACCCTGCTTCTGTAAGAGTCTTCTGCACTCCAGTCTCCAAACTCTGCTCTCTGTAACGGGCCTTCTGCACCCCAGTCTTCAAACTCTGCTCTCTGTAACAGGCTTCTGAACGCCAGTCTCCAACCTGTGGCTCTCTGCATCGATCCTTCTGCACCCCAGGTATCCAAACTATGCTCTCTGTAACAGTCCTTCTGCACCCCAGAATCCAACATCTGCTCTCTGTAGCAGTCCTTCTGCTCCTCAGTCTGAAAACTCGGCTCTCTGCAAAAATCCTTCTGCACCCGAGTTTCCAAAGTTTGCTCTCTGTAATAGTTCTTCTGAGCCTCAGTCTACAAAATGCTTTCTGTAAGATCCTTCTGCAACCCAGTCTCGAAATTGTTCTATCTGTAACAGTCCTTCGGCACCCAAGTCTGCAAACTCTGCTCTCTGTAACAGTCCTTCGAGAACCCAAGTCTCTAACCTCTGCTCTCTACAACAGTCCTTCTGCACCCCAGTCTTCAACCTGTGCTCTCTGCAACAGTTCTTCTGCATCCCAGTCTCCAAACTCTGCTCTCTGCTATAGTACTTCTGCACCCCAGTCTCCAACATCTGCTCTCTGTATCAGTTCTTTTCCACCTCAGTCTCCAACCTCTGCTCTCTGCAGCATTCCTTTTACACCCCAGTAAACAAAATCTGCTCTGTGTAATGATCCTTCTGAACCTTAGTTTCCAACCTCTGCTCTCTGCAACGATCCTTCTCCACCCCAGTCTCCAACCTCTGATTTCTGTATCAGTCCTTGTGCACCCCTGTCTCCAACCTCTGCTCTCAGTAGCATTCCTTCTGCAACCTAATCTCCAAACTCTGCTCTCTGTAACACTCCTTCTGCACCCCAGTCTCCACCCTCTACTCTCTGTAAAAGTCAATTGTGCACCTCAGTCTCCAACTTCTGCTCTCTGTAAGATCCTTCTGCCACCCATTCTCCAAACGCTGCTCTCTGTAACAGTCTTCTGCACCCAGTCTCCCAACTCTGCTCTCTGTAACAGGCCTTCTGCACCACAGTCTTCAAACTCTGCTCACTGTAACAGGCTTTCTGAACCCCAGTCTCCAAACTCTGCTCTCTGCAACGATCCTTCTACACCCCAGTCTCCAAACTCTGCTCTCTGTAACATTCTTTCTCTACCCCAGGATCCAACATCTGCTCTCTGAAAGAGTCCTTCTGCACCTCAGTCTGAAAACTCGGCTCTCTGCAAAAATTCTTCTGCACCTGAGTTTCCAAACTTTGCTTTATGTAACAGTTTTTCTAAACCTCAGTCTACAAAATGCTCTGTGTAAGATCCTTCTGCAACCCAGTTTTGAAATTTTGCTTTCGTTAGCAGTCCTTCTGCAATCCAGTCTCCAAACTCTGCTCTCTGTAACAGGCGTTCTTCACCCCAGCCTTCAATCTCTGCTCTCTGTAATAGGCCTTCTGCACCCCAGTCTCCAACCTCTTCTCTCTTCAAAACTCCTTCTTCACCTTAGTCTCCTACCTCTGCTTTCTGCAACAGTCCTTCTGCACGACAGTCTCCATCCTCTGCTCTCTGTAACAATCCTTCTGCACCTTACTCTCCAAACTCTACTCTCTTCAAAGGTTCTTCTGCACCCCAGTCTCCACAATCTGTTCTCTGCAACAGTCCTTCTGCACCCCAGTCTCCAAACTCTGATCTCTGTAACAATCCTTCTGCACCTCACTCTCCAATCTCTGCTCTCTGCAAAGGTTCTTCTGCACCCCAGTCTCCACAATCTGTTCTCTGTATCAGTCATTTTACACCCCAGTTACCAAAATCTGCACTGTGTAACAGTCCTTCTGCACCTTAGTTTCCAACCTCTGCTCTCTGCAACGATCCTTCTGTACCCCAGTCTAAAACCTGTTCTCTCTCTAACAGTCCTTCTGCACCCCAGTCTCCAACATCTGCTCTCTGCAACGATCCTTCTTCTACCCAGTCTCCAAACTCTGCTCTCTGTAAAAGTCCTTTTGTATCGCAGTCTCCAACCTTTTCTCTTTGTAACGGTCCATCTGCTCCCCAATTGCCAACCTCTGCTTTCTGTAACAGTCCTTTCTGCACCCCAGTCTCCAAACTCTTCTCTCTGCAATGATCTTTCTATAGCTCAGTCTCCAAACTCTGCTCTCTGTAAAAGTCCTTCTGCACCTCAGTCTCCATTCTTTGCTCTCTGTAATTCTCCTTCTGCACCCCAGTCTCCAATCTCTTCTCTCTGTAACAATCCTTCTGCATCTCAGTCTCAAACATCTGCTCTCTGCAAAGGTTCTTCTGCACCCCGTGTACACACTCTGCTCTGTAACAGTCCTTCTTTATGGCAGTCTCCAAGCTCTTCTTTCCTATAACGGTCCTTCTATACCCCAATTTCCAACCTCTGCTCTCTGTAACAGTTCTTTTAAGCCTCAGTCTAAAACTTCTGCTCTCTGCAACAATCCTTCTAACAACAGTCTCCAAACTGTGCTATCTGTAACAATTCTTCTGCACCCCAGATCTCCAACATCTGCTTTCTGTAACAGGTTTTCTGCAACCCAGTCTCCAACCTCTGCTCTCTGCAAAAGTTCTTATACACCCCAGTCTCCAACTCTGTCTCTGCAACGATCCTTCTGCATCCCAGTCTCCAACAACTGATCTGTAAGATCCTTCTGCACCCCGTTCTCCAAACTTTGCTCTCTGTAACAGTCATTCTGCACCTCAGTCTCCAACCTTATCTCTCTGCAACGGCCCTTGTGCACACCAGTATCCAAACTCTGTTCTCTGCAGCTGTCCTTCTGCACCCCAGGCTACAAACTCTGCTCTCTGTAAAAGTCCTCCTGCACCCCAGTCTCCAAACTCTACTTTTCGTATCTGATATTCTGCACCTTAGTCTAAAACCTCTGCTCTCTGTAACAGTCCTTCTGCACCTCAGTCTCCAACCTCTGCTCTCTGCAACAGTTCTTCTACAGCCCAGTCTCAAACCTCTGCTCTCTGCTACAGTTTTTCTGCACCCCAGTCTCCAACCTCTGCTCTCTGCAATATTTCTTCTGCACCAAAGTCTCTAACCTGGGCTCTCTGAAACTATCCTACTGCACCCTGGTCTCCAAACTCTGCTCTCTGTAGCGATCCTTGTGCACCTCAGTCTCAAAACTCTGCTCCCTGCAACGATCCTTCTGCATCCCAGTCTCCCATATCTGCTCTCTGCAACGGTCCTTCTGCACACCAGTCTCCAAACTCTGTTGTCTGCAACAGTCCTTCTGCACCCAAGTCTTTAAGCTCAGCTCTCTGTAACCATCCTTCTGCACCTAATGTCCAAACTCTGCTCTCTGTAACAGGCCTTCTGCACCACAGTATCCAACCTCTGTTTCTGTAACAGTTCTACTGAACCCCAGTGTCCATTCTCTGCTCTCTGTAAGAATCCTTTGACACCCTTTTCTCCAACCTCTCCTCTCTGTTAAAGTCATTCTGCACCTAAGTATCCAACCTCTGCATTCTGTAATGGTCCTTCTGCACCCCAGTCTCCATCCTCTGCTCTCTGTATAAGTCTTTCTGCACCCAAGTCTCCAAACTCTGCTCTCTGTAACAGGCCTTCTGGACCCCAGTCTCCAACCTCTGCTCTCTGCAAAAGTCCTTCTACACCCCAGTCTCCAACCTCTGCTCTCTGCAACGATCCTTCTGCATCCCAGTCTCCAACGTCTGCTCGCTGTAAGATCCTTCTGCACCCTGTTCTCCAAACTTTGCTCTCTGTAACAGTCATTCTACACCTCAGTCTCCAACCTTATCTCTCTGCAACGGCCCTTGTGCACACCAGTATCCAACCTCTGTTCTCTGCAGCTGTCCTTCTGCACCCCGGGCTACAAACTCTGCTCTCTGTAACAGTCCTTCTGCACCCAAGTCTCCAAACTCTACTTTCTGTATCAGTTATTCTGCACCCAGTCTAAAAATTCTGCTCTCTGTAACAGTCCTTCTGCACCTCAGTCTCCAACCTCTGCTCTCTGCAACAGTCCTTCTACACCCCAGTCTCCAACCTCTGCTCTCGGCTACAGTCCTTCTGCACCCCAGTCTTCAACCTCTGCTCTCTGCAACATTTCTTCTGCACCAAAGTCTCTAACCTGGGCTCTCTGAAACTATCCTACTGCACCCCGGTCTCCAAACTCTGCTCTCTGTAGCGATCTTTGTGCACCTCAGTCTACAACCACTGCTCTGTGCAATGATCCTTCTGCATCCCAGTCTCCCATATCTGCTCTCTGCAACGGTCCTTCTGCACCCCAGTCTCCAAATTCTGTTGTCTGCAACAGTCCTTCTGCATCCAAATCTTCAAGCTCAGCTCCCTGTAACAGTCCTCCTGCAAATCAGTGTCCAACCTCTGCTCTCTGTAACCATCCTTCTGCACCTCATGTCCAAACTCTGCTCTCTGTAACAGGCCTTCTGCACCACAGTATACAACGTCTGCTTTCTGTAACAGTTCTATTGAACCCCAGTCTCCATTCTCTTCTCTCTGTAAGAATCCTTTGACACCCTTTTCTCTAACCTCTCCTCTCTGTAAAAGTCATTCTGCACCTAAGTATCCAAACTTTGCAATCTGTAATGGTCCTTCTGCACCCCAGTCTCTATCCTCTGCTCTCTGTATACGTCCTTCTGCACCCAAGTCTCCAAACTCTGCTCTCTGCAACATTTCTTCTGCACCCCAGTCTCTAACCTGTGCTCTCTGTGACAGCCCTTCTGCACCTCAGTCTCCAACATCTGCTCTCTGCAACGATCCTTCTTCTATCCAGTCTCCAAACTCTGCTCTCTGTAAAAGTTCTTTTTTATCGCCGTCTCCAACCTCTTCTCTTTGTAACGGTCGATCTGCTCCCCAATTGCCAACCTCTGCTTTCTTTAACAGTACTTCTGCACCCCAGTCTCCAACATCTGCTCTCTGCAATGATCTTTCTTCTATTCAGTCTCCAAACTCTGCTCTCTGTAAAAGTCATGTTGTATCGCAGTCTCCAACCTCTTTTCTTTGTAATGGTCCAACTGCTCCGCAATTGCCAACCTCTGCTTTCTGTAACAGTTCTTCTGCACCGCAGTTTCCAAACACTTCTCTCTGCAATGAACCTTCTGCACCTCAGTCTCCAATCTCTGCTCTCTGTAACAATCCTTCTGCACCTCTGTCTCCACCGTCTGCTCTCTGTAACAGGCCTTCTGCACCCCAGTCTCCAAACTCTGCTCTCTGTAACAGTCCTTCTGTACCGCAGTCTCCAACCTCTTCTTTCTATAACGTTACTTCTGCACCCCAATGGCCAAACTCTACTTTCTGAAAGAGTCCTTCTCACCTCAAACTCCAAATTCTGCTCTCTGTAACAGTCCTTATAAGACTCTGTCTGAAACCCCTGCTCTCTGCAACAATCTTTCTAAACCCCAGTCTTCAAACTGTGCTATCTGTAACAATCCTTCTGAACCCCAGTCTCAAACATCTGCTCTCTGTAACAGGTCTTCTGAAACTCAGTCTCCAAAGTCTGCTCTCTGTAACAGGCCTTCTGCACCCCAGTCTCCAACCTCTTTTCTCTGCAACGATTCTTCTGCAACTCAGTCTCCAACCTCTGCTATCTGCAACAGTCCTTCTGCACCCCAGTCTCCAAATTCTGCTCTCTGTAAGATCCTTCTCCACCCCGTTCTCCAAACTTTGCTCTCTGTAACAGTCATTCTGCACCTCAGTCTCCAACCTCATCTCTATGCAATGGCCCTTCTGTACCCCAGTATCCAACCTCTGTTCTCTGCAGCAGTCCTTCTGCACACCCAGCTACAAACTCTGCTCTCTGTAACAGTCCTTCTGCACCCCAGTCTTAAACTGTACTTTCTGTATCAGTTATTCTGCATCCCAGACTGAAAACATCTGCTCTCTGTAACAGTCCTTCTGCACCCCAGTCTCCAAACTGTGCTCTCTGTAACTGTCTTTCTGACCCCAGTCTCCTACCTCTGCTCTTTGTAACGATCCCTCTGCACTCAGTCTCCAAACTCTGCTCTCTGAAACAGTCCTTCTGCCTTCCTGTCTCCAAACTCTTTCTTCTGTAACAGTCGCTCTGTATCCCTTCACCAAACTCTGCTCTCTGTAACAGGCCTTTTGCACCACAGTCTCCAAACTGTGTTCTCTGGAACAGTCCTTCTCCACCCCAGTCTCAAACCTCTGCTCTCTACAAAGTTCCTTCTGCACGCCAGTCTCCAAGCTCTGTAATTTCCAACAATCCTTCTGCACCTCAGTTCCCAAACTCTGACTTCTACAATGGTCCTACTGCACCCAGTCTCTAACATCTCCTTTCTGCAAAGATCATTTTGCTCCACAGTCTCCAACCTCTTCTCTCTGCAAAAGTCCTTCTGCACCCCAGTCTCCAACCTCTGCTCTCCGTAAGATCCTTCTGCATTCCAGTTCCCAAACTCTGCTCTCTGTAACATTCCTTCTCTACCCCAGTGCCCAATCTCTGCTCTCTGCAACAGTCCTTCTACACGCCAGTCTCCAACCTCTGTTTTCGGCAAAAGTCCTTCGGCACCCGAGTCTCCAAACTCTGCTCTGGGTATCATTTCTTCTTCACCTGAGTCTCCAAACTCTGCTCTATGTAATATCTTTCTGCAAACCAGTCTTTAAACTCTGCTCTCTGTAACTGTCCTTCTGCACCCCAGTCTCCAACCTCTGCTCTGTGCAACAGTTCGTCTGCACCCCAGTCTCCAACATCTGCTCTCTGAAAGATCCTTCTGCACCCCAGTCTCCAAACTCTGATCTCTGTCACAGTCTTATTCACCCCAGCCTCCAACCTCTGCTCTCTGTAAAAATCCTTCTGCACCTAAGTCTCCAACATCTGCTCTCTGCAACGGTCCTTCTGCACCCTATTCTCCAACATCTCTTATCTGCAAGAGTCCTCCAGCACGTAATATCCAAACTCTATTCCCTGCAACAATCCTTCTGCACCATAGTCTCCAACTTCGGCTCTCTGTAACAGTTCTTCTGCACCCCAGTCTTCAACATCTACTCTGAAAAATTACTTCTTCACCCCAGTCTCCAACCTCTTCTCTCTGTAACAGTCCTTCTGTACCGCAGTCTCTAACTTCTACTCTCTGTAAGAAACTGCACCCCAGTTTCCAAACTCTGCTCTCTGTAACATTCCTTCTCAACCCAAGTCTCCAACCTCTGCTCTCTGCAACAGTCCTTCTGCACCCCAGTCTCCAACCTCTGCTTTCTGTATCAGTCCTTCTGCACCACAGTCTCCTAATTCTACTCTCTGTAATAGTCCTTCTGCACCTCAGTCTCCAAACTCTGCTCTCATCAGAAGTCCTTCTGCATCCCATTCTCAAACCTCTACTATTTGCAACAGTCCTTGTGTACCCTAGTCTCCAAACTCTGCTCTCTGTAACAGTCCTTCTATACTGCAGTCTCCAACCTCTGCTCTCTGTAAGGTTCATTCTTGACCCAAGTCTCCAACCTCTGCTTTCTTTATAAGTCCTTCTGCATCCCAGTCTCCAAACTCTGCTCTCTGTAACAGTCCTTGTGAATCTCAGTCTCAAACATCTGCTCTCTGTAACAGTACTTCTTCACCCAGTCTTCAAAATCTACTCTCTGCAATGATCCTTCTACACCCCAGTCTTCAAACTCTGCTCTGTGTAACAGTCCTTCTGCAACCCAGTGTCCAATCTCTGCTCTCTGCAACGATCCTTCTGCATCCCAGTCTCCAACATCTGCTCTCTGCAACTGTCCTTCTGCACTCAAGTCTCCAAACTCTGCTCTCTGCAATGATCTTTCTGCACACCAGTCTCCAAACTCTGCTCTCTGTAACAATCCTACTGCACCTTAGTCTCCAAATTCTGCTCTAGGTAATATCATTCTGCAAGCCAGTCTCCAAACTCTGCTCTCTGTAACAGCCCTTCGGCACCCAGTCTCCAAAGTTTCCTCTCTGTAACAGTCCTTCTTCACCCCAGTCTTCTAACTCTACTCTCTGCAACAGTCCTTCTACACCCCAGTCTTCAACCTCTGCTCTGTGTAACAGTCATTCTGCAACCCAGTGTTCGATCTCTGCTCTCTGCAACGATCTTTCTGCATCTCAGTCTCCAACATCTGCTCTCTGCAACCGTTCTTCTGCACTCAAGTCTCCAAACTCTGCTCTCTGCAATGATCCTTCTGCACACCAGTCTCCAAACTTTGTTCTCTGCAATGATCCTACTGCACCTCAGTCACCAACCTCTGCTCTCTGTAACAATCCTTGTGCACCTCAGTCTCCAAACTCTGCTCTAGGTAATATCCTTCTGCAACCCAGTCTCCAAACTCTGCTCTCTGTAACAGCCCTTCTGCACCCAGTCACCAAACTTTCATCTCTGTAACAGGCCTTCTGCACCCCAGTCTTCAAACTCTGCTCTCTATATCAGTCCTTCTGCACCCCAGTCTCCAAACTCTGCTCTCTGTAACAGTCTTTCTGCATCTCAGTCTCCTACCTCTGCTCTCTGCAACAGTTCTTTTGCAAACCAGTGTCCAACATCTGCACTCTGAAACAGTTCTTCTCCTTCCCAGTCTCCAACCTCTGCTCTCTGTAACAGTCCTTATGTATTGCAGTCTCCAAACTCTGCTCTCTGTAACGGTCTTTCTGCACCTCAGTCTCCAACCTCTGCTTTCTGTATCAGTCCTTCTGCAACCCAGTCTCCAACCTCTACAATCTGCAACAGTCTTTCTTTACTTCAGTCTCCAAATACTACTCTCTGCAAAAGTCCTTCAGCACCCAAGTCTCCAAAACCTGCTCCATGGAGCAGTCTTTCTTCACCCCAGTCTTCAACCTCTGCTCTGTGTAGCAGTCCTTCTGCACCCCAGTGTCCAACCTCTGTTCTCTGTAATAATCCTTCTGCACCCCAGTCTCAAACCTCTGCTTTCTGTAACAGTCTTTCTGCACCATATTTTCCACCACTGCTCTCTGTTACAGTCTTTGCATACCGTAGTCTCCAACTTCTGCTCTCTGTAACAGTCCCTCTACACCTCAATTTCCAACCTCTGCTTTCTGTAACCGTCTTTCTGCACCTCAGTCTCCAACCTCTGCTCTCTGTAACAGTCTTTCTGCACCTCAGTCTGAATCCTCAAGTCTTTGCACGATCCTTCTGCACCCCAGTCTCCAACCAGTGCTCTCTGTAACAGTCGTCCTGCACCCCAGTCACCAACCTCTGGTCTCTGTAAGATCCTTCTGCAATCCAGCCTCAAAATTCTTCTCTCTATAACAGTCCTTCTTCAAACCAGTCTCCAACCTCTGCTCTCTTTTGCAGGCCTTCTGCACCCCAGTCTCCAAACTCTGGTCTCTGAAACAGTCCTTCGGCACGCCAGTTTCCAACCTTTGCTCTCTGTAAAGGTCCTACTGCACCCCAGTCGCCCACCGCTGCTTTGTATATCATAATTTTTCACCCCAGTCTACAAAGTCTGCTCTGTGTAACAGTCCTTCTGCATGTCAGTCTCCAACCTCTGCTCTCTGCAACAGTCCTTCTGCACCCCAGTCTCCATCCTCTGCTTTTTGCAAAATTCCTTCTGCACCTCAGTCTCCAAACTCTGCTCTCTGAAACAGTCCTTTTGCACCCCTGTCTCCAGACTCTTCCCTCTGTAACAGTCGTTCTGCATCCCTTCACCAAACTCTGCTCTCTGTAACAGGCCTTCTGCACTCCAGTCTCAAACCTCTGCTCTCTACAAAGATCCTTCTGCACCCCAGTCTCCAAGCTTTGTAATCTCCAACAATTCTTCTGCACCTCAGTTCCCAAACTCTGGCTTCTGCAATGGTCCTACTGCACCCCAGTCTCTAACATCTTCTCTCTGCAATGATCTTTTTGCTCCACAGTCTCCAACCTCTTCTCTCTGCAAAAGTCCTTCTGCACCCCAGTCTTTAACCTCTGCTCTCTGTAAGATCCTTCTGCACCCCAGTTTCCAAACTCTGCTCTCTGAAACAATCCTTCAACATGCCAGTTTCTAACCATTGCTCCCTGTAACGGTCCTACTGCACCCCAGTCTCCCACCTCATCTTTCTTTATCATAATTTTTCACCCCAGTCTCCAACGTCTGCTCTGTGTAATAGTCCTTCTGCGTCTCAGACTCCAACCTCTGCTCTTTGCAACAGTCCTTCTGCAAACCAGTCTCCAACCTCTTCTTTCTGCAAAATTCCTTCTGCACCCCAGTCTCCAAACTGTGCTCTCTTTAACAGTCCTTCTGGACCCCACTTTCCAACCTCTTCTCACTGTAACGATCTTTCTGCACCCCAGTCTCCACTTTGCTCTCTGCAATGATTCTTCTGCAATTGAGTCTCCAACTTTTGCTCTCTTCGATGATCCATCTGCACCCAACTTTCCAAACTATGCTCTCTGTATGATCCTTCTGAAATGAATTCTCCAACCTCTGCTCTCTGCAATATTTCTTCTGCAACCCAGTCTCCAAATACTTTTCTCTGCAATAGTCCTTCTGCCCCCCCAGTCTCCAACCTCTGCTCTCTGCAACAGTCCTTCTGCACCCCAGTCTCAAACATCTGCTCTCTTCAACAGTCCTCCTACACCCATGTCTCCAACCTCTACTCTCTGCAATGATCCTGCTGCACCCCAGTTTCCAAACTCTGTTCTCTGCAACAGTTCTTCTGCTCCCCATTCTCCAACCTCTGCTCTCTGTTACAGTCCTTCTGCACCCCAGTCTCCAACCTCTGCTATTGGTAAGAGTTCTATACCGCAGTCATCAACCTCTGCTCTCTTTAATGGTCCTTCTGCATCCCAATTTCCAAACTCTGCTTCCTGTAACAGTCCTACTGCACCTGAATCTCCAAACTCTGCTCTCTGTAACAGTCCTTCTACACCCCAGTCTCCAACCTCTGCTCTCTGCAACAGTCATTCTGCACCCCAGTCTCCAACATATGCTCTCTGCAACAGTCCTTCTGTACCTCCGTCTGAAAATTCTGCTGTCTGGAACAAACCTTCTGCACCCCAGTCTCCTACCTCTGCTCTCTTTAAGAGTCAATCTACACCACAGTGTCCAACCTCTGCTCTCTTTAACAGTCCTTCTGCACCCCAGTCTCCAACTTCTGGTCTCTATAAGATCCTTCTGAACCTCAGTTTTCAAACTTTGCTCTCTGTGACATTCCTTCTGCACCCCAGTCTCCAAGCTCTACTCTCTGTAACAGTCCTTCTTTTTTTTTTATTGGTTGTTCAAAACATTACAGAGCTCAAGACATATCATCTTTCATACATTCGACTCAATTGGGTTTTGAACTCCCCAAATACATAATACAGACTCACTTCTGTTACATACTCACATTTTTACATAATGGCATATTAGTGACTGTTGTATTCTGCTACCTTTCCTATCCCCTACTATCCCCCCTCCCCTCCCCTCCCCTCCCAACATCCCTCTCTACGTCCTCTGCTGTTGTTCAATTCTCTCCCCTTTTTTCCCCCCACCCCCTTGCCCCTCATAACCTCTTATTATTTTGTGTATCACTGAAGGTCTCCTACCATTTCCATATGTTTTCCCTTCTCTCTTCCTTTCTCTCCCCCCATTCGTCTTAGTTTACTGTTAGTCTTTTCCTCATGTAACAGTCCTTCTTAACCCCTGTCTGGAACGTCTGCTCTCTGCAAAAGTCTTTCTGCACCTCAGTCTCAAATTTCTGCTCTCTGTAACAGGCCTTCTGCACCCCAGTCTCCAACAGCTTTTCTCTGTATAAGTTCTTCTCAACCCCAATCTCCAAACTCTGCTCTCTGCAACACTCCTTCTGCACAACAGTCTCCATCGTCTGCTCTCTGAAAGAATCATTCTGCACCTCAGTCTCCAACCTCTGCTCTCTGCAACAGTCCTTCTGCACCTCAGTCTCAAAACTCTGCTCTCTGTAAGATCCTTCTGCACCCCAGTCTCCAAACTCTACTCTCTGTAACAGTCCTTCTTCACCGAAGTATTTAACATCTGCTCTCTGTAACAAACCTTCTGCACCTCAGTCTCAAAACTCTGCTCTCTGCAACGGTTCTTCTGCACCCCAGTCTCCAAACTCTTCTTTGTGTATCAGTCATTCTACAACCAAGTATCCAACCTCTGCTCTCTGTAACAGTCCTTCTGCACCTCAGTCTCCAACCTCTGCTCTCTGTAACAGTCCTTCTGCACCCCAGTCTCAAATGTATGCTCTCTGCAACATTTCTTCTGCACCACACTATCTAACCTATACTTTCTGTAACTTTCCTTCTGCACCTCAGTCTCCAAACTCTGCTCTCTGCAACAGTCCTTCTGCACCCCAGTCTGCTCTCTGCAAACGTCTTATTATACCCCAGGATCCAACATCTGCTTTCTGCAACGATCCTTCCGAATCCCAGTCTCCAAAATCTGCTCTCTGCAACAGTCCTTCTACACCCCAGTCTCCAACCTCTGCTCTCTGCTACAGTCCTTCTGCACCCAAGTCTCCAAACTCTGATCTCTGCAATAGTCTTTCTGCACCCCAATCTCCAACTTCTGTTCTCTGTACCAATTTTTCTGCACATCAGTCCGCAAACTCTGCTCTCTGCAATCGTCCTTCTGCACCCCATTCTCGAACATCTCCAGTCTGTACCAACCGTTTTGCACCCCAGTCTCCAACCTCTGCTGTCTTCAACGATCCTTTTGCAACCCAGTCTCCAACCTCAGCTCTCTGCAAAAGTCTTTCTGCACCCCAGTCTCAAACATCTGCTCTCTGAAACAGTCCTTCTTCACCTAAGTCTGAAAACTCTGCTCCTTGCAATGATCCTTCTGAACCCAAGTCTAGAAACTCTGCTTTCTGTAACAGTCCTTCTTAATCTCACCTCTCAACAGTCCTTCTGTACTTCATCTAACCTCTCAACAGTCCTTCTGTACTGCAGTCTCCAAACTCTGCTCTCTGCAACAGTCCCTCTGCACACAATTCTCCAAACTCTGTTGTCTGCAAGAGTCCTTCAGAACCTCAGTCTCCAAAATCTGCTCCCTGAAACAATCCTTCTGCACCTTAGTCTCCAAATTCTGTTCTTTGCAACAGTTCTTCTGCACCCCAGTATCCAACATCTACTCTCTGAAACAGTCCTTCTCCACCCCATTCTCTAACCTCTGCTCTCTGTATCATTCCTTCTGTACTGATATCTTCAACCTCTGCTCTCTGTAAGGATCCTACTGCACCCCAGTCTTCAATTTCCACTTTCTGTATCAGTCCTTCTGCACCCCAGTCTTCAACATCTGCTCTCTGTAAGAGTCCTTCTGTACCTCAGTCTCCAAACTCTGCTCTCTGCAAAAGTTTTTCTGCACCCGAGTCTGCAACCTCTGCTGCCTTCAAAAATCCTTCTACACCCCAGTCTCCAACCTCTGCTATCTGCAACAATCCTTCTGCACCCCAGTCTCCAAAATCTGCTCTCTGTAACAATCCTTCTGTACCTCAGTCTCCAACTTTTTCTCTCTTTGACAGTCCTTCTGCAACTCAGTCTCCAAACTCTGATCTCTGCAACAGTCCTTCAGAACCGCTGTCTCAAATTCTTGTCCCTGCAACAGTTTTTCTACACCTCAGTAATCAGCCTCTGCTATCTACAACAGTCCTTCTGCACCTTAGTCTCCAACCTCTGCTCTCTGCAACAAAACAACTTCACCCCAGTCTCCAACATCTGCTCTCTGCAACAGTCCTTCTGCACCTCAGTCTGAAATCTTTTTTCTCGGCAAGGATCCTTCTGCACCCCATTCTCAAAACTCTGCTCTCTGTAACAGTCCTTCTGCACCCCAGTCTCCAAACTCTGTTCTCTGCAACAGGTCTTTAGCACCCCATTCTCCAACCTCTGCTCTCTGTAACAGTGCTTCTGCACCTCAGTCTACAAACTCTTCTCTCTGCAACACTCCTTCTGAACCCCAGTCTCCAAACTCTGCTTACTGTACCACTCCATCTGCACCACAATTTCCAACACCTGCTCTCTGTATGAGTCTTTCTTCACCTCAGTCTACAAACTCTGCTCTCTGCAACAGTCCTTCTGCACCCCAATCTCCAACATCTTCTCTCTGCAACAGACCTTCTCCACCAAATCTTCAACCTCTGCCTCTGTAACAGTCCTTCTGTAACCCAGTCACCAACCACTGCTCTCTCAACAGTCTTTCTGCACCCCAATGTGAACCTGTGCTCTCCGCTACAGTCCTTATACACCCCAGTTTCCAGCCTCTGCTCTCTGCAACAGTCCGTCTGCAACACCATCTCCAACCTCTGCTCTCCTTAATAATCATTCTGCACCACAGTATCCGACCTCTGTTCTTTATAACAATCCTTCTGAACCACAGTCTCAAAATTTTGCTCTCTACAACGAACCTTCTGCACCCCAGTCTCCAACCTCTGCTCTCTGTAACAGGGCTTTTGCACCCAAATCTTCCACCTCTACTCTATGTAACAGTCCTTTTGCACCTCAGTCTCCAAACTCTGCTCTCTGCAACAGTTCTTCTGCACCTCAGTCTCAAAACTCTACTCTCTGTAACAGTCCGTCTGCACCCTGGTCTCAAACCACTGCTTTCTGCAAAAGTCCTTCTGCACACCAGTCTCCAACCTCTGTTCTCTGTAACAATCCTTCTGCACCCCAGTCTCCAAAATCTGCACTCTGCAATGATCCTTTTGCACCCCAGTCTCCAACATCTGCTCTCTGTAACAGTCCTTCTGTACCTCAGTCTCCAAACTCTGGTCTCTGCAAAAGTTCTTCTGCACCCCAGTCTCCAATCTCTGCTGCCTGCAAAAGTCCTTCTACAACCCAGTCTCCAACCTTTGCTATCTGCAACAGTCCTTCTGCACCCCCGTCTCCAACTTCTTCTCTCTGTAACAATCCTTCTGTACCTCAGTCTCCAACCTCTACTCTCTGTAACAGTCCTTCTGCATCTCCGTCTCCAAACTCTGCTCTCTGCAGCAGTCCTTTAGAACCGCTGTCTCAAATTCTTGTTCCTGCAACAGTCCTTCTACACCCCAGTCTCCAAACTCTGCTATCTGCAACAGTCCTTCTGCACCTTAGTCTCCAACTTCTGCTCTCTGCAACGAACCTTTTTCACCCCAGTCTCCAAAATTTGCTCTCTGCAACAGTCCTTCTGCACCTCAGTCTGAAAACTCTGCTCTCTTCAAGGAGACTTCTTCACCTCAGTTCCCAAACTCTGATCTCTGCAATGGTCCTTCTGAACGCCAGTATCCAACCTCTGCTCTCTGTAACAATTCTTCTGCACCCCAGTCTCCAACATCTGCTCTCTGAAAAAGTCCTTCTGCACCCTAGTCTCCAACATCTGCTCTCTGCAACAGTCGTTCTGAACCTCAGTCTAAATACTCTGCTCTCTGAAACGATCCTTGTGCACCCCAGTCTCCAAACTCTGCACTCTGAAACAGTCCTTCTCCACCCCAGTCTCCAACCTCTGCTCTCTGTAACACTCCTGCTGTAGAGTAGTCTCCAAAATCTGCTCTCTGTAACGGTTCTTCTGCACCCCAGTTTCTAAACTTTGCTTTCTGTATCAGTCCATCGGCACCCTAGTCTCCAACTTCTGCTCTCTGTAACAGTCCTTCTGCACCTCAGTCTCCAAACTCTGCTGTCTGCAACAGTCCTTCTGCACCAAAGTCTCAATCCTCTACTTCGTGCAACAGTCCTTCTGCACCCCTTCTCCAAACTCTGTTCTCTCTAACACTCCTTCTGCACACCAGTCTCAATACTCTGCTCTCCAAAACGATCTTTCTGCACCCCAGTCTTCTTTCTCGGCTCTCTGCAACAGTGATTCTCCACCCCACTCTCCAACCTCTGCTCTTTGTAACAGTCCTACTGTAGTGCACTCTCAAAAATCTGCTCTATGTAACAGTCCTTCTGCACCCCAGTATTCAATCTCTGCTCTCTGTAAAAGTCCTTCTGCACCTCAGTCTCCAAACTCTGCTCTCTGCAACAGTTCTTATGCACCTCAGTCTGAAATCACTGTTCTCAGCAAGGATCCTTCTGCACCCCATTCTCAAAACTCTGCTCTCTGTAACAGTCCTTCTGCACCCCAGTCTCCAAACTCTGCTTACTGTATCAGTCCATCTGCACCACAATTTCCAAAACCTGCTCTCTGTAAGAGTCTTTCTTCACCTCAGTCTACAAACTTTGCTCTTTGCAACAGTCCTTCTGCACCCCAATCTCAAACATCTTCTCTCTGCAACAGACGTTCTGTACCAAATCTTCAACCTCTGCCTCTGTAACAGTCGATCTGTAACCAAGTCTCCAACCTCTGCTCTCCGCTACAGTCCTTATGCACCCCAGTGTTCAGCCTCTGCTCTCTGCAACAGACCCCCTGCAACCCAGTCTCCAAGCTCTGCTCTCCTTAACAATCCTTCTGCACCTCAATCTCCAACCTCTGCTCTCAGCAATGATCCTTCTGCTTCTCAGTTTTTAAAAACTTCTCTCTGTAAATTTACTTCTAAACCCCTTGTCTAAACTCTGCTCACCGTAACAGGCCTTCTGCACCCCAGTCTCTAAACTCTGTTCTTTTTTTTTTTTTTATGATCTTGAAAAAATTATTTATTTTTTTTATGTTTAAATGTTCACATACATTGAATGGTGATAAGATTTCCTGTCACACTGGTATTTTGTATGGATTAAATAATATGGTAAATATAAAGTGCTTAGTGCAATATTTAGAAAGTTAGTATTTGTTCAATACATGTTAGTTGCCTTAATATGATAAGCCATTCAATAGCTTTAATTGTTGATCAATAATAAAGTTACATACATATAACTTTAAAAGAAACTTCTCTCTGTAAAAATGTCATTTGAAACAAAAACAGGATGCATTTTATATTATGAGAAAAGAATGGTTTCAGTTAGGCAGCCTAAGTAATGGCCATAAACCCTTTTATGAAGAATCTACAATAAATCTTATAATAAAAATAAAAAAAAGAGTGAAAGTGAACAAACTTTGATGCTCTTTCTTTTCTCAGTGTTGATTTTTTTAAACTCTGTTCTTTATAACAATCCTTCTGCACCCCAGTCTCAAAATTTTGCTCTCTAAAACGATCCTTCTGCACCCTAGTCTCCAATCTCTGCTCTATGTAACAAGCCTTTTGCACCCAAATCTCCGACCTCTACTCGCGGCAACAGTCCTTTTGCACCTCAGTCTCCAAACTCAGCTCTCTGCATTGATCCTTCTGAACCTCAGTCTCGAAACTCTACTATCTGTTAAAGTCCTTCTGCACCCCGTTCTCAAACCACTGCTGTCTGCAAAGATACTTCTGCACACCAGTCTCCAACGTCTGCTCTCTGCAACAGTCCTTCTGCACACCAGTCTCAAACCTCTGCTCTCTGTAACAATCCTTTTGCAACTTAGTCTCCAACCTCTGCTCTCTGCAATGATCCTTTTGCACCGCAGTCTCCAACCTCTGCTCTCTGAAAAAGTCCTTCTGCACCCCAGTCTCCAACCTCTGCTCTCTGCAACAGTCCTTCTGAACCTCAGTCTCCAAATTCTGCTCTCTTTAAGACCAATCTGAACCCCAGTCTCCAAAGTCTGCTCTCTGTAACAGTCCTTCATCACCCCAGTCTCCAAACTCTGATCTCTGCAACGATCCTTCTGCACCCCAGTCTCCAACCTCTGCTCTCTGTAACAATCCTTCTGCACAACAGTCTCCAAACTCTACACTCTATAAGATCTTTCTGCACTCCAGTTTCAAAACTCTGCTCTCTGTAACATTCATTTTCCAACCCAGTCTTTAACCTCTGCTTTCTGCAAGTGTCCTGCGGCACCCCAGTCTCCAAACTCTATCCTCTGCAACAGTCCTTCAGCACCCCAGTCTCAAAACTCTGCTTTCTGTATCAGTCCTTCTGAACCTCAGTCTCAAACCTCTGCTCTCTGTATCTATCCTTCTGCACCACAGTCTCCAATCTGTGCTCTCTGTAACATTCCTTCTGCACCCCAATCTCCAACCTCTGCTTTCTGTAACACTCCTTTGCACCTCAGTCTCCAACCTGTGCTCTCTGTAACATTCCTTCTGCACCGCTGTCTCCAACCTCTTCTCTCTGTAAGTTTTTCTATACCGCAGTCTACAAACTCTTGTCTCTGTAATGGTCCCTCTTCACCCCAATTTCCAACCTCTGCTTTTTGTAACAATCCTTGTGCACCTCAGTCTCCAAACTCTGCTCTCTGTAACAGTCCTTCTGCATGCCAGTCTCCAAACACTGCTCTCGGTAACAGTCCAAATACACCTCAGTCTCCAAACTCTTCTCTCTGTAGCAGGCCTTCTGGACCCCAGTCTCCAAAATCTGCTCTCTACAACGATCCTTCTGCACCCCAGTCTCCAACATCAGCTCTCTTCAATGATCCAACTTCATCCGACTCTCATACCTCTGATCTCTACAACAATCCTTCTGCACCTCAATTTCTTAATTCTCCTCTCTTTAAGATGCTTCTGCAAACCTGCATCCAATTTCTGCTCTCTGAAACAGTCCTTCTGCACCCCAGTTTTCTACCTTTGCTCTCCTAACAGTCCTTCTGCACCTCAGTCTCCCAAATCTGCTCTCTGTAAGATCCTTTTGCAACCAAGTATTTAAACTCTGCACTCTGTAACTGTCCTTCTGCACAACAGTCTCCAACCTCTTCTTTCTGCAGCGATTCTTCTCCACCCCAGTCTCCAACATCTTCTCTCTGCAACAGTACTTCCGCACCCCAGTCTCCAAACTCTGCTCTCTGTAACAGTCCATTTTTCACCCCAGTCTCCAAACTCTGCTCTCTGCAACGATCTTTCTGGAACACAGTCTCCAACGTCTACTCTCTGCAACAGTCCTTCTGCACCACAGTCCTCAACCTCTGCTTTCTGTAAGTTCCTTCTACATTCCTTCTCCAACTCAGTCTTCAACCTCTGTCCTCTGCAACAGTCCTTCTGCTCCCCAGTCTCCAAAATCTGCTCTCTGTAACAGTCCTTCTGTACCGCAGTCTCCAACCTCTGCTCTTCATAACGGTCCTTCTACACCCAAGTCTCCAACCTCTGCTTTCTTTTTCAGTATGTCTGAACCCCAGTCTCGAACCTCTGTTCTCTGTATCTATCCTTCTGCATCTCAGTCTCCAACCTGTGCTCTATGTAAGAGTCCTTCTGCACCCCAGTCTCCAACATCTGTTCTCGATAACATTCCTATATCGCAGTCTCCAGCCTCTGCTCTCTGTAAAAGTCCTTCTGCAACCCAATTTCCAAACTCTGCTTCCTGTAACAGTCCTTCTGCACCTGAGTCTCCAAGTACTGCTCTCTGTAACACTCCTTCTACACCTCAGTCTCCAACCTCTGTTCTCTGTAACAGTCCTTCTGCACCTCAGTCTGAAACCTCTGCTCTGTGCACGATCCTTTTGAACCTAGTCTTCAACCACTGCTTTCTGTAACAGTCAAGCTACACATCAGTCTGCAATTTCTGCTCTATGTAAAATCCTTCAACAACCCAGTCTTTAAAAACTGCTCTTTATAACAGTCCTTCTGCACCCCAGTCTCCAACACCTTCTCTCTGTACCAGGACTTCAGCACGCATGTCTCCAAACTCTGCTCTCTGCAACGATCCTTCTGCACCCCAGTCTCCAACCTCTGATCTCTGAAACAGTCCTTCTGCACCTCAGTCTCCTACATCTGCTCTCTGTATGATCCTTCTGCACCACTGTCTCCAAACTCTGCTCCTTGTAACGATCTTTCTGCACCCCACTCTCCAAACTCTGCTCAATACAACAGAACTGCTGCACCTCAGTCCTCAATCTCTGCTCTCTTCAAAAGTCCTTCTGCACCCCAGTCTCCACACTCTGCTCTCTGCAACAGTCCTTCTATACGTCAGTCTCCAAACTCTGCTCTCTGTAACAATCCTTCTGCACCTCAGTCTCCAACCACTGCTCTCTGTAACAGTCCACCTGCACCTCAGTCTCCAACCTATTCTCTCCGTAGAATTCTTCAGAAACCCAGTCTCCAAATTCTGCTCTCTATAACAGTCTTTTTGCTCCCCAGTCTCCAACCTCTCCTCTCTATAACAGGCCTTCTGCACTCCAGTGTCCAAACTCTGCTCTCTGTAGCAGGCCTTCTGCACCGCAGTTTCCAAAATCTTCTCTCTACAACAGTCCATCTGCACCTCAGTCTCCAAATTCTGCTCTTTGTAAGATGCTTCTGCACCCCTGTATCCAACCTCTGCTCTCTGTAACAGTCCATCCGTACCGCAGTCTCCAACCTCTGCTCTCCATAACATGTCCTTTTGCACCCCAGTCTCCAAACATTATTTTCTGTATCAGTCTTTCTGAAGCTCAGTCTAAAACCTCTGATCTCTGTATCTATCATTCTTCACCTCAGTCTTTAACCTGTGCTCTCTGTAACATTCCTTCTGCACCCGAGTCTCCAACCTCTGCTCTCTGTAATAGTTTTTTTATACCGCAGTCTCCAAACTCTGGTCTCTGTAACTGTCCTTCTGCACCCCAATTTACAACCTCTGCTTTCTGTAACAGTGCTTCTGCACCTCAGTCTCCAAACTCTGCTCTCTGTATCAATCCTTCTACACCTCAGTCTCCAACCTGTACTCTCTGTAACAGTCCTTCTGCACCTGAGTCTGACACATTGGGTCTCTACAGGATCCTTCTGCACCCAAGTCTCCAACCACTGCTCTCTGTAACTTTCAACCTGCACCTCAGTCTCCAACCTCTGCTCTCTGTAAAATACTTCAGCAACCCAGTGTCCAAACTCTCCTCTTTGTAACAGGCCTTCTGCACGCCAGTGTCCAAACTCTGCTCTCTGTAGCAGGCCTTCTGCATCCCAGTCTCCAACCGCTTCCTTCTGCAATGATTCTTCTGCACCCCAGTCTCCAACCTCTTCTCTCTGAAATTGTCCTACTGCACCCCAGTCTCCGACCTCTGATCTCTGCAACAGTTCTTCTGCACCCCTGTTTCCAAACTCTGCTCTCTGTAACAGTTCTTCTCTACCTGAGTCTCCAAACTCTGCTCTCTGTAACAGGACTTCCGCACCTTAGTCTCCAAACTGTGCTCTCTGAAACAGTCTTTCTGCATCCCAGTCTCCAAACACTGCTCTCTACAACAGTCCTTCTACACCCTAGTTACCAACATCTACTCTCTGAAACAGAACTTCTGCACCCCAGTCTCCAACATCTGCTCTCTACAACAGTTCTTCTGCTCCTCAGTCTGAAAACTCTGCTCTTTGCAACGAACCTTCTGAACCCCAGTCTCCTACCTCTGCTCTCTAACAGTCCTTCTGCACCTCAGTCTCCCAACTCTGCTCTCTATATGATCCTTCTGCAACACAGTCTTTAAACTCTGCACTCTGTAACAGTCCTTCTGCAAAACAGTCTCCAACCTCTGCTCTCTGTAAAAGGACTTCTGCAACCCAATCTCCAAACTCTGCTCTCTGTAATAGGCCTTCTGCACCCCAGTCTCCAAACTCTTATCTCTGCAACGATTTTTTTTCCACCCAAGTCTCCAAATCTGCTCTAGGAAACTTTCCTTTTGCACCCCAGTCTCCAAACTCTGCTCTCTGTAAGATCCATCTGAACCCCAGTCTCCAACCTCTGCTCTCTATAACAGTCCTTCTGCACCCCAGTCTCCAAACGCTGCTCTCTCTAACAGTCCTTCCGCACTTCAGTCTCCATCCTCTGCTCTCTGTAACAGTCCTTCTGAACCCCAGTCTCTAAAATCTGCTCTCTGCAACAGTCCTTCTTCACCCCAGTCTTCAACATCGGCTCTCTGCAACAGTCTTTCTGCACCCCAGTCTCCAAACTCTTCTCTCAGCAAGAACCTTCTGGAACCCAGTCTCCAAAGTCTGCTCTCTGAAACAGTCCGTGTGCACCACAGTCTCAAAACTCTGTTCTCTGTAAGATACTTCTACACCACAGTTTCCAAACTCTGCTCTCTGTAACATTTCTTCTCCACCCCAGTCTTCAACCTCTGTCCTCTGCAACAGTCCTTCTTCTCCCCTGTCTCTGAGTTCTGCTCTCTGTAACAGACCTTATGTACCGCAGTTTCCAACCTCTGCTCTCTGTAACGGTCCTTCTACAACCCAGTCTCCAACCTCTGCTTTTTTGAATCAGTCCTTCTGAACCCAGTCTCCAAACTCTGCTCTTTTTATCTATCCTTCTGCACCTCAGTCTCCAACCTGTTCTTTCTGTAACAGTCCTTCTTCACCCCAGTCTCAAACCTCTGCTCTCTGTAACAGTCCTTCTATACCACAGTCTCCAACCTCTGCTCTCTGTAAAGATCCTTCTGCACACCAATTTCCAACCTCTTCTTTCTGTAACAGTCTTTCTGCACGTCA
The DNA here is from genome assembly GCF_052094955.1 of Ictidomys tridecemlineatus. Classification (NCBI taxonomy): domain Eukaryota; kingdom Metazoa; phylum Chordata; class Mammalia; order Rodentia; family Sciuridae; genus Ictidomys; species Ictidomys tridecemlineatus. Next base: position 71,935 of record NW_027521334.1, read on the forward strand.
GTCTCCAACATCTGCTCTCTGAAAGTTCCTTCAGCAAACCAGTCTCCAAACTCTGCTCTCTGTAACAGTCCTTCTGCACCCCAGTCTTCAACCTCTCCTGTCTGTAACAGGCCTTCTTCACGCCAGTCTCAAAACTCTGCTCTCTATAGGATGCCTTCTGCACCCCAGTTTCCATCCTATGCTCTCTGCAACGATTCTTTTGCACCCCAGTCTGGAACCTTTGCTCTCTGCAATGATCCTACTGCACCCCAGTCTCCAACCTCTGATGTCTGCAAAAGTTCTTCTGCACCTCTGTCTTCAAATTCTGCTTTCTTTAAGATCCTTCTGCACCCCTTTCTCCAACCTCTGCTCTGTGTAACAGTCCTTCTGCACTCCAGTCTCCAACCTCTGCTTTCCGCAAGAGTCATTCTGCACCCCAGTCTCCAAACTCTGCTCTCTGCAACAGTCCTTCTGCACCCTAGTTACGAACATCTGCTCTCTGCTACAGTACTTTTGCACCCCAGTCTTCAACCTCTGCTCTCTGTAGCAGTCCTTCTGTACTGCAGTATCCAAACTCTGCTCTCTGTAACAGTCTTTCTGCACTCCAGACTCCAATCTCTGCTTTCTGTATCAGTCATTCTGTAACCCAGTCTCCAAACTCTGCTCTCTGTAAGAGTCCTTCTGTATCTCATTCTCCAAACTCTGATCTCTGCAGAGTCCTTCTGCAACTCAGTCTCCAAATTCTGCTCTTTGTAACATCCTTCTGCACCCCAGTATTTAACCTCTGCTCTCCTAAACTGTCCTTCTGCACCCGAGTCTCCAAACTCTGCTCTCTGTAACAGGAGTGCCACACCTCAGTCTCCAACCTCTGCTCCCTGCAACAGTCCTTCTGCACCCCAGTCTCCAACTTCTGCTTTCTACAACAGTTCTTCTGGAGCTTAGTTACCAGCATCTGCTCTCTGCAACAGTCCTTCTGCACTTCAGTCTCCAACATCTGCTCTCTGCCTCAGTCATTCTGCACCTCAGTCTGAAAACTCTGCTCTCTGCAACGACCCTTCTGCACCCCAGTCTCCTACCTCTGCTCTCTGTAACAGTCTTTCTGCACCTTAGTCTCCCAACTCTGCCCTCTGTTTCATCCTTCCTAAACTAAGTCTTTAAACTCTGCACTCTTTAACAGTCCTTCTGCACAACAGTCTCCAACCTCTGCTCTCTTTATCAGAACTTCTGCCACCCAGTCTCCAAACTCTGCTCTGTGTAACAGGCCTTCTGCACCCCAGTCTCCAACCTCTTCTCTCTGCAACGATTCTTCTCCACCTCAGTCTCCAACTTCTGCCCTCTGCAACAGTCCTTTTGCACCCCAGTCTCTAAACTCTGCTCTCTGTAAGATCTATCTGCACCCCAGTCTCCAACCTCTTCTCTCTGCAACAATTCTTCTCCACCTCAGTCTCCAGAATCTGCTCTCTGCGACAGTCTTTTTTGACCCCAATCTCAAAACTCTTCTCTCTGTAAGATCCATCTGAACCCCAGGCTCCAAACTCTTCTCTCTGTAACAGTCCTCTGTACCCCAGTCTTCGAACAGTACTTCTGCACCTCAGTCTCCAAACTCTGCTCTGTGTGAGTCCTTCTGCACCCCAGTCTCTAAAATCTCCTCTCTGCCACAGTCTTTCTGCACCCCAGTCTCCAACATCTGCTCTCTGGAACAGTCCTTTTGCACCCCAGTCTCAAAACTGTGCTCTCTGCAACGATCCTTCTGGACCCCAGTCTCCAACGTCTGCTCTCTGCAACAGTCCTTCTGCAACATAGTCTCCAACCTCTTCTCTTTGTAAGATCCTTCTGCACTCTATTTTTCAAACTCTACTGTCTGTAACATTTCTTCTTTACCGGAGTCTCAAACCTCTGTCTTCTGCAACAGTCTTTCTTCTCCCCAGTCTCCGAGATCTGCTCTCTGTAACAGTCCTTCTGTACCGCAGTCTCCAACCTCTGCTCTATGTAACAGTCCTTCTTCACCCCAGTCGCCAACCTTTGCTTTCTGTATCAGTCTTTCGGAACCCCAGTCTCCAAACTCTGTTATCTGTATCTATCCTTCTGCACCTCAGTCTCTAACCTGTGCTCTGTGTAAGAGTCCTTCTGCACCCCAGTCTCCAACCTCTTCTCTCGGTAACAGTCTTATACCGCAGTCTCCAAACTCTGCTCTCTGTACCGGTCCTTCTGCATCCCTATTTCCAAACTCTGCTTCCTATAACAGTCCTTCTTGACCCCAGTCTCCAACGTCTACTCTCTCCAACAGTCCTTCTGCACTCCAGTCACCATCCTCTGCTCTCTGTAACAGTCCTTCTGCACCCAGTCTCAAACCTCTGCTCTCTGCAGCAGTCCTTCTGCACCCCAGTCTCCAAACTCTGCTCTCTGTAACAGTCCTTCTAAACCTCAGTCTCCAACCTCTGCTCTCTGTAACAGTACTTCTGCACCTCAGTCTGACAACTCTGTTCTCTTCACTATCCAACTTCTACTCTCTGTAAGATCTCTCTGCACTCCAGTTTACAAAATCTGCTCTCTCAAATATTTCATCTCCATCGCAGTCTCCAACCTCTGCTTTCTGCGAAGGTAGACACCCCAGTCTCCAACCTCTGTTCTCTGTAACAGTCCATCTGAACCCCAGTATCGAACCTCGGCTCTCTGTAACAGTCCTTCTGTATCGCAGTCTCAAATCTCTGCTCTCCGGAACGGTCCTCCTGCACCCCAGTCTCCAAAATCTGCTTTCTTTATCAGTAATTCTGAACCCCAGTCTCAAAACTCTGCTCTCTGTATCTATCCTTCTGCACCTCAGTCTCCAACCTGTGCTCTTTGTAACATTCCATCTGCACCCCAGTCTCCAACCTCTGCTTTCTGTAAGAATTTTTCTATACCACAGTCTCCAAACTCTGGTCTCTGTAATGGTCCTTTTGCACCCCAATTTTCAACCTCTGCTTTCTGTAACAGTCCTTCTGCACGTCAGTCTCCAAACTCTGCTCTCTGTAACAGTAATTCTACACCTCTGTCTCCAACCTCTGCTCTCTGTAACACTACTTCTGCACCTCAGTCTGACACCTCTGTCCTCTGTAAGATCCTTCAGCAATCCAGTATCCAAACTCTGCTCTCTATAGCAGTCTTTCTGCAACTCAGTCTTCAAAATATCTTCTCTCTTACAGGCCTTCTGCACGCCAGTCTCGAAACTCTGCTCTCTGTAGCAGGCCTTCTGCACCACAGTCTCCAACCTCTGCTCTCTGCAAAAATCCTTCAGCACCCTAGTCTCCAAACTCTGCTCTCTGCAATGATTATACTGCACCCTAGTCTCCAACCTCTGGTCTCTGCAACAGTCCTTCTGCACCTCAGTGTCCCAATTCTGCTCTCTGTAAGATCCTTTTGCACCCCTGTATCAAACCTCTACACTCTTTAATAGTCCTTCTGCACCTGAGTTTCCAACCTCTGCTCTCTGTAACAGAACTTCCGCACCTCATTCTCCAAAATCTGCTCTCTGCAACAGTCCTTCTGCACCCCAGTCTCAGAACTTTGCTCTCTATAACAGTCCTTCTGCAACCTAGTTACAAATATCTGCTCTCTACAACAGTCCTTCTGCTCCCCAGTCTCCAAACTCTGCATTCTGCAACGATTTTTCTGGACCCCTCTCTCCAATGTCTGCTCTCTGCAACAGTCTTTCTGCACCACAGTATCCAACCTCTCTCTCTGTAAGATCCAGCTGCACTCCAGTTTCCAAACTCTGCTCTCTGTAACATTCTTTCTTAACCCCAGTTTCATACCACGATCCTCTGCAAAACTCCTACTGCTCCCCAGTCTCCGAGATCTGGTTTCTGTAACAGTCCTTCTGTACCACAGTCTCCAAACTCTGCTCTTTGTAACAGTCCTTCTACACCCCAGTCTCCAAACTCTGCTTTCTGTATCAGTCTGTCTGAAACCCAGTCTCCAACCTCTATCTCTGTATCTATCCTTCTGCATCTCAGTCTCCAACCTGTGCTCTATGTAAGAGTCCTTCTGCACCCCAGTCTCCAACCTCTTTTCTAGGTAACAGTCCTATACCGCAGTCTCCAACCTCTGCTCTCTGTAAAGGTCCTTCTGCACCCAAATTATCAAACTCTGCTCTCTGTAAAAGTCCTTCTTTAACTCAGTCTCCAACCTCTGCTCTCTGTAACAATCCTTCTGCACCTCAGTCTCCAAACACTTCTTTCCCTAACACTCCACCTGCACCTCAGTCTCCAACCTCTCCTCTTTCTAAGATCCTTCTGCAACCCAGTCTCCAAATACTGCTCTCTGTAACAATCCTTCTGCACCTCAGTCTCCAACCTCTGCTCTATTTAAGTGTCCTTCTGCACCACAGTCTCTAACCTCTGCTCTCGGCAACAGTCCTTCTGCACCCTAGTCTCCAACCTCTGCTCTATGTAACAGGACTTCTGCACCTCAGGTTCCAAACTTTGCTCTCTGCAACAGTCCTTCTTCACTCCAGTCTCCAACCTCTGCTCTCTGCAACAGTCCTTCTGTACCCCAGTGTCCAAACTCTGCTCTCTGCAACTGTCCTTCTGCATCACAGTCTCCAAACTCTGCTATCTGTAAGATCCTTCTGCACTCCACTTTCCAAACTCTGCTCTCTGTAACATTCCTTCTCCACTCCAGAATTTATCCTCTGCTTTCAGCAAGTGTCCTGAGGCACCGAAGTCTCCAACGTCTGTCCTCTGCAACAGTCCTTCTACTCCCGAGTTTTCAACATTTGCTCTCTGTAACAGTCCTTCTGTACCGCAGTTTCCAACCTCTGCTCTCCGTAACGTGCCTTCTACACCCCAGTTTCCAAACTCTGCTTTCTATATCAGTCCTTCTGAACCCGAGTCTAAAACCTGTGCTCTCCGTATCTATCCTTCTGAACCTCAGTATCTAACATGTGCTCTCTGTAACATTCCTTCTGCACCCCAGTCTCCAACCTCGGCTCTCTGTAACAGTTTTTCTATACCGCAATCTTCACACTCTGGTCTCTGTAACAATCCTTCTGCAGCCCAATTTCCAACCTCTTCTTTCTGTAACAGTCCAACTGCACCTCTGTCTCTAAATTCTGCTCTCTGTTAGATCCTTCTGCAACCCTGTATTTAACCTCTGCTCTCTGTAACTGTCCTTCTGCACCCGAGTCTCCAAACTCTGCTCTCTGTAACACGACTTCTGCACCTCAGTCTGTAACCTATAGTCTCTGCAACAGTCCTTCTGCACCCCAGTTTCCAAACTCTGCTCTCTACAACAGCCCTTCTGCACCTCAGTCTCCAACCTCTGCTCTCTGCAACGGTCATTAAGCACCCCAGTCTCAAACATCTGTTTTCTGCAACAGTCGTTCTTCACCTCAGTCTCCAACCTCCGCTCTCTGAAACAGTCCTTCTGCTCCTTAGTCTCCAACATATGCTCTCTGTAACAGTCCTTCTCCACCGCAGTCTCCAAACTCTGCTCTCTGTAGCAGTCCTTCTGTACTGCTGTCTCCAAACTTTGCTCTCTGTAACTGTCATTGTGCACACCAGTCTCCAAACTTTGCTTTTTGTATCAGTCCTTTTGCACCCCAGTCTCCAACCTCTGCTTTCATTAACAGGCCTTCTTCACCCCCTCCCCAATCTCTTCTCTCTGTAACGATTTTTCTCCAACCCATCTCCAAACTCTTCTCTCTGTAACAGTCCTTATGCACCCCAGTCTCCAAACTCTGTTCTCTGTAAGGGTCCTTCTCCACCCCAGTCTCCAACCTCTGCTTTCTATATCAGTCCTTCTGCACCACAGTCTCCGTCCTCTTCTCTCTGCAAAACTCCTTTTGCAACACAGTCTCAAACCTGTGCTCTCTGCAACATTTTTTCTGCACCCCAGTCTCCAACCTGTGCTCTCTTTAACAGTCCTTCTGCACCCCAGTCTCCAACCTCCGCTTTCTGTAACGATCCTTCTGAACACAGTCTCCACCTCTGCTCTCTGTAACGATCCTTCTGTACCTCAGTCTCCAAAGTTTGTGCTCTCTAACAGTCCTGCTGCACCTCAATCTCCAAACTCTGTGCTCGGTAAGATTTTTGTAAAACCCAGTCTCCAAACTCTGATTTTTGGATCAGTCTTTCTGCACCCCAGTCTCTAACCTCTGCCCTCTCCAATGATCCTTCTGCACCCCAGTCTCCATCCTCTGCTCTCTGTAACAGTCTTTGTGTTCCGCAGTCTTCAAACTCTGCATTTTGTAACCGTCCTTCTGCACCCCAGTCTTCAAACTGTTCTCTCTGCAATGATTCTTCTGCACCCCAGTCTCCAACGTCTTCTCTCTGCAACAGTCCTCCTGCACCCCTGTCTCCAAACTCTGCTCTCTCTAATATCCTTCTGTACCTCAGTTTCCAAACTTTGCTCTCTGTAACATTCCTTCTCCACCCCAGTCTCCCACCTCTGCTCTTTTCAACGGTCCTTCTGCACCCCAGTCTCCAACCTTTGTTCTCTGCAACAGTCCATCTAAACCCAAGTCTCCAAACTCTGTTATCAGCAACAGTCGTTTTGCACCCCATTCTCTAACCTCTGCTCTCTGTCACAGTTTTTCTGTACACTAGTCTGCAATCTCCAATCTCTGTAACAGTCCTTAAGTACTGCAGTCTCCAACCTCTTTTCTCTGTAACGGTCCTAATGCACCCCAGTTTCCAAAGTCCCCTTTCTGTATAAGTCCTTCCTCACCCCAGTCTCATAACTCTACTCTCTGAAACCGTCCTTCTGCACATCAGTCTCCAAACTCTGCTCTCTGCAAAAGTCTTTCTTCATCCCCGTCCTTAACCTCTGCTCTCTGCAACACCCCAGTCTCCAACCACGGCTCTCTGCAACGATCCTTCTGCACCTCAGGCTCAAACCTCTGTTCTCTGCAATGATTTTTCTACACGACAGCTCTGCTCTCTGTAAGAGTCCTTCTGAACATCAGGGTGAAAACCTTGCTCTCTGTAACAATCCTTCTGCATCTCAGTCTCCAACCTCTGCTCTCTTTAACAGTTCTTCTGGACACCAATTTACAAACTCTGCACTCTGTAACACTCATTCTGCACACCAGTCTCCATCCTTTGCTCTCTGTAACACTCTTTACGCACCCCAGTCTCCATCCTCTGCTCTCTGTAAGAATCCTTCTGAACCCCAGTCTCCAACCGCTCCTCTCTGTAACAGTCCTTCTGCAACTCAGTCTCCAATATCTGCTCTCTGAAATGATCCTTCAGAAACTCAGTCTCCAACCGCTGCTCACTATAACAGGCTTTCTGAATCCCATTCTCCAACATATGCTTTCTGGATCAGTCCTTTTGCACACCACTATCCTACCTCTGCTCTCTGTAACAATCCTTCTGCACCTGAGTCTCCAACCTCTGCTTTCTGAAACGGTTTGTCTGCACCCCAGTCTCCAAACTCTGTTCTCTGCATCAGTCCTTCTGCACCCAGGTATACAACCTCTGCTCTCTGTAACAGTCCTTCTGTAACACAGTCTCAAAACTCTGCTCTCTGTAACGGTCCTTCTGCACCCCAGTCTCCAACGTCAGCTTTCTGTATTAGTACTTCTGCACCCCAGTCTCATACCTCTGCTCTCAGAAACAGTCCTTCTGCACCCCAGTCTCCAACTTCTGCTCTCTAAAACATTTCTTCTGAACTCCAGTCTCAAACCTCTGCTCTCAGTAACTGTCCTTCTGCACCCCAGTCTCCAACCTCTGTTCTCTGCAACGATCCTTCTGCACACCAGTCTCCAACCTCTGTTCTCTGTAACAGTCCTGCTGTACCAGTCTCTAAGCTCTGCTCTCTGTAAGATCCTTCTGCAACCCTGTCTCCAAACTCTGCTCTCAGTAACAGTCCTTCTGCAACCCAGTCTCCAACATCTTCTCTCTGTAACCACCCTTTTGCACCCCATTCTCCAACCTCTGCTCTCTGCAACAGTCCTTCTGCACCCGAGTCTCCAAACTCTGCTTTCTGTAACAGTCCATCTATACCCCAATCTCCAACCTCTGCTCTCTGTAACAGTACTTCTGCATCTCAGTCTACAAACTCTGCTCTCTGCAAGAGTCCTTCTGCAACCCAGTCTCCAACATCTGCTCTCCACAACAGTCCTTCTGCACCAAAGTCTCCAACCTCGGCCTCTGTAACAGTCCTACTGCAACACAGTCTTCAACCTGTACTCTCTGCAACAGTCCTTCTTCACCCAAATCTCAAACCTGTGCTCTCCGCAACAGTCCTGCTACACCCCATGTCCAGGCTCGGCTCTCTGCAGAAGTGCCCCTGAGACGAAGTCTCCAACGTTGGCTCTCTGTAACAATCCTTCTGCACCTCAGTCTCCAGCCTCTGCTCTCTGCAATGGTCCTTCTACACCTTGGGCTCTACTCTCTGTTAAAGTACTTCTGCACCCCTACTCCAAACTTTGCTCTCCGTAACAGGCCTTCTGCACCCCAGTCTCTGACCTCTGTTTTCTATAACGATCCTTCTGAACCCCAGTCTCCAACCTCTTCTCTCTTTACCAGTCCTTCTGCACTCCAGTCTCCAAACTGTACTCTCTACAACAGTCCTTCTGCACCCCAGTCTCCAACATGTGCTCTATGCAAAAGTCCTTCTGCACCTCAGTCTGAAAACTCTGTTCTCTGCAACGATCCTTCTGCACCCTAGTCACCAACCTCTACTCTCTGTAACAGTCCTGCTGCACCTTGGTCTACAATCTCTGCACTCTTTAAGATCCTTGTGCAACCTTGTCTAAAAACTCTGCTCTCTGTAACAGTTCTTCTGCACCCTAGTCTCTGACCTCTTCTCTCTGTAATAGGCCTTTTGCATGCCAATCTCCAAGCTCTACTCTCTGTAACAGTCCTTTTGCACCTCAGTCTCGAACCTCTGCTCTCTGCAACAGACCTTTTGCACCTCAGTCTCCAATCTCTGCTCTGAGCATCGATTCATCTGCACCTAAGTATCCAAACTCTACTCTCTGTAACAGTCTTTCTGCTCCCTAGTCTCTAACCTCTGCTGTCTGCAACGATCCTTCTTTACCCCAGTCTGCAACGTCTGCTCTCTGCAACAAACCTTCTGCACCCCAGTCTCCAACCTCTGCTCTCTGCAACGATTATTCTGCACCCCAGTCTCCCACATCTGCTCTAAACAACAGTCTTTCTGCACCCCTGTCTCCAACCTCTGCTCTATGTAATATCCTTATGCACCACAGTTTCAAAACTCTGCTTCCAGTAACATTACATCTCTACCCCATTCTCCAACCTCTGCTTTCTGCAACGGTACTGCTGCACACGAGTCTCTAACCTCTTCTCTATAACAGTCCTTCTGCACCTCAGTCTCCAACCTCTGCTCTCTGCAACAGTACTTCTGCACCCCTGTCTCCAACCTCTGCTCTCTGTAAGATCCTTCTGCACTCTAGTCTCCAAACTCTGCTCTCTGTAACAATTCTTCTGCACCTCAGTCTCCAACATGTGCTCTCTGCAACAGTCCTTCTACACCCGATTCTCTAACCTCTGTTCTCTGCAACAGTCCTTCTGAACCACAGTTTACAAAATCTGCTCTCTGGAACAATTCTTCTCTACCCTTGTCTCCAATGTATGCTCACTGTAACAGTCCTTCTGTACTGCAGTCTCCGAACTCTGCTCTCTCTAAAGGTCCTTCTGCATCACAGTCTCCAAACTCTGCTCTCTGTATCAGTACTTCTGGACCCCAGTCTCCAACCTCTGCTCTCTGCAACATTCCCTCTGCACCTCAGTCTCCAAACTCTGCTCTCTGTGACAGTTCTTCTGCACCCCAGTCTCCAACCTCTTCTCTCTGCAACAGTTCTTCTGCACCCCAGTCTCAAATATCTGCACTCTGAAATAGTCCTTCTCAACCCCAATCTCCAACCTCTGCTTTCTGTAACAGGCCTCCTGTACTGCGGTCTTTAAAGTCTGCTCTCTGTAATTTTCCTTCTTCACCACAGTCTTCAAACTCTTCTTTCTCTATCAGTCTTTCCGCACCCCAGTCTCCAACCAGTGATCTCTGTAACAGTCCTTCTGAATCTCAGTCTCCAAACTCTGCTCTCTGCAACATTTCTTCTGCACCCAAGACTCCAAACTCTGTTCCCTCCAACAGTCCTTCTACACCACAGTCTCCAACCTCTGCTATCTGCAACAGTCCTTCTGCACCCCAGTCTCCAAAATCTGCTCTCTGCAGCAGTCCTTCTGCACCCCAGTCTCCAATCTCTGCTATCTGCAGCAGTCCTTCTGCACCCCAGTCTCCAAAATCTGCTCTCTGTAACAGTCTCTTTTAACCCCAGTCTCCAATATCTGCTCTCTGCAACAGTACTTCTCCACCCTAGTCTCCAAACTCTGCTCTCTTAAACGATCCTTCTGGACCCCAGTTTCCAACGTCTTCTCTCTGCAACAGTCTTTCTGCACCACAGTCTCCAACCTCTGCTGTATTTAAGATCCTTCTGCACTCTAGTTTCCAAAGTCTGATCTCTGTAACATTCCTTCTCCACCCCAGTCTCCAACCTCTGTCCTCTGCAACAGTTTTCTGCTTCCCAGATTTAGAGATCTGCTCTCTGTAACAGTCCTTCTGTACCACAGTCTCCAAATTCTGCTCTTTGTAACAGTCCTTCTTCACTCCAGTCTCCAACCTATGCTTTCTGTAACAGTCTGTCTGATCCCCAGTCTCCAACCTCTGTTCCCTTTATCTATCCTTCTGCACCTCAGTATCCAACCTGTGCTCTATGTAAGAGTTCTTCTGTACCCCAGTCTCCAACCTCTGCTCTTGGTAACAGTCCTATACCGCAGTCTCCAAACTCTGTTCTCTGTAAGGGTCCTTCCGCACCCCAAATTCCAAACTCTTCTTCCTGTGACAATCCTTCTGCACCTGAGTCTCCAAACACTCCTCTCTGTAACAGTCCTTCTACACCTCAGTCTCCAACCTCTGCTCTCTGTAACAGTCCTTCTGCACCTCAGTCTGAAACCTCTGCTCTCTGCACGATACTTCTTCACCCCAGTCTCAAACCACTGCTCTCTGTAACAGTCCACCTGCACCTTAGAGTCCAACCTCGGCTCTCTTTAAGTTCCTTCAGCAACCCAGTCTCCAAACTCTGCTGTCTATAATAGTCTTACTGCACCCCAGTCTCCAAACTCTCCTCTCTGTACCAGTCTTTCAGCACCCCAGTCTCCAACCTCTGCTCTCTGCAACAGTCTTTCTGTACTCCATCCTCCAACCTCTACTCTATGTAACAGGACTTCTATACCTCAGTCTCCAATCTCTGCTCTCTGCAACAGTCCTTCTGCACCACAGTCTCCAAACTCTGGTCTCTGTAAGATCCTTCTGAACTCCAGGTTCCACACTCTGTTCTCTGTAACAATCCTTCTCCTCCACAGTCTTTATCCTCTGCATTGTGCAAGTGTCCTGCGGCACCTCAGTCTCCATAATCTGTCCTCTGCAACAGTTCTTCTGCTCCCCAGTCTTTATCCTCTGCTTTGTGCAAGTGTCCTGCGGCACCTCAGTCTCCATACTCTGTCCTCTGCAACAGTCCTTCTGCTCACCAGTCTCCAACATCTGCTCTCTGTAACAGTCCTTCTGTACCGCAGTCTCCAACCACTGCTCTCTGTAACGGGCCTTCTTCACCCCAGTCTCCAAATACTGCTTTCTGTATCAGTCCTTTTGCACCTCAGTCTCCAACCTGTGCTCTCTGTAACATTCCTTCTGCACCCCAAATCCAACCTCTGCTCTCTGTAACAGTTTATCTGTAGCGCAATCTCCAAACTTTGCTCTCTGTAACGTTCCTTCTGAACCCCAATTTCCAACCTTTACTATATGTAACAGTTCTTCTGCACCTCAGTCTGATACCTCTGCTCTCTACACGATCCATCTACACTCCACTTTCAAAACATTGCTCTCTGTAACAGACCTACTGCACCTCAGTCTCCCACCTCTCCTCTCTGTGGCAGGCCTTCTGCACCTCAGTCTCCAAAATCTGCTCTCTGTAAGGATCCTTCTGCACCCCAGTCTCCAACCTCTGCTCTCTGCAATGATTCTAGTGAATCCCAGTCTCCAACCTCTGATCCCTGCAACAGTCCTTCTGCACCACAGTCTCCAAATTCTGCTCTCTGTAAGATCCTTCTGCACCCCTGTATCCAACCTCTGCTCGCTCTCTGTAACAGTCCTTCTGCATCCAAGTCTCCAACCTCTGCTCTCTGTAACAGGACTTCCACACCACAGTCTCTAACCTCTGCTCTCTGCAACAGTCCTTCTGAAGCATATTCTCCAACCTGTGCTCTCTACAACAGTCTTTCTGCACCCAATTTACCAACATCTGCTCTCTGCAACAGTCCTTCTGCACTCCAGTCTCCAACATCTGCTCTCTGCAACAGTTCTTCTACATCTCATTCTTAAAGCTCTGCTCTCTGCAACGACTCTTCTGCACCCCAGTCTTCTACCTATGCTCTCTGTAACAGTCCGTCTGCACCTCAGTCTCCAAACTGTGCTTTCTGTAAGATCCTACTGCAACCCAGTCTTTAATCTCTGCACTCTATAACAGTCCTTCTGCACAACAGTCTCCAACCTCTGCTCTCAGTAACAGTCCTATTATGCAGTCTGCAACCTCTGCTCTCTGTAACGGTCCTTCTGCACCCTAATTTCCAAACTCTACTTCCTGTAACAGTTTTTCTGCACCTTAGTCTCCAAACACTCCTCTCTGTAACAGTCCTTCTACACCTAAGTCTCCAACCTCTGATCTCAGTAACAGTCCTTCTGCACCCCAGTGTGAAAACTCTGCTCTCTGCACGATCCTTCTGCACCCCAGTCTCAAACCACTGCTCTCTGTAAAAGTCCACCTGAACTCAGTCTCCAACCTCTGCTCTCTGTAAGATCCTTCAGCAACCCAGTCTCCAAACAATGCTCTGTATAACAGTCCTTCTGCACCCCAGTGTCCAAACTCTTCTCCCTGTACCAGTCCTTCAGTACCCCAGTCTCCAAACACTGCTCTCTGTAACAGTCGTTCTGCACCACAGTCTCCAACCTCTGCTCTCTGCAAAAGTACTTCTGCACTCCAATCTCCAACCTCTGCTCTCTGCAACAGTCCTTCTGCACCCAATTCTCCAACCTCTGCTCTCTGCAACAATCCTTCTGCACCCCAGTCTCCACACTCTGCTCTCTGCAACGATCCTTCTGGACCCCAATCTCCAACCACTGCTCTCTGTAACAGTTCTTCTGCACCACAGTCTGCAAACTCTGGTCTCTGTAAGATCCTTTGCACTCAAAATGGCAATATTACCAAAAGTTCTCTATAGGTTTAATGCAATGCCAATCAAAATCTAAATGGCATTTTTTGTAGAAATAGAGAAACAATCATGAAATTCATATGGAAGAATAAAATACCCAGAATAGCAAAAACAATACTAAACAGGAAGTGTGAATCAGGTGGTATAGCAATTCCAGATTTCAAACTATACTACAGAGCAATAGTAACAAAAACAGCATGGTACTGGTACCAAAACAGGCGGGTGGACCAATGGTACAGAATAGAGGACACAGAAACCAACCCACAAAACTACAACTTTCTTATATTTGTTAAAGGGGCTAAAAGCATGCAATGAAGGAAGGATAGCATCTTCAACAAATGGTGCTGGAAAAATTGGAAATCAATATGCAACAAAATGAAATTGAATCCCTTTCTCTCGCCATGCACAAAAGTTAACTCAAAATGGATCAAGGAGCTTGATATCAAATCAGAGACACGACATCTGATAGAAGATAAAGTTGACTACGACCTACATGCTGTGGGGTCGGGCTCCAAATTCCTCAATAGGACACCCATAGCACAAGAGTTAACATCTAGAATCAACAAATGGAACTTACTCAAACTAAAAAGTTTTTTCTCAGCAAAAGAAACAATAAGAGAGGTAAATAGGGAGCCTACATCATGGGAACAAATCTTTACTCCTCACACTTCAGATAGAGCCCTAATATCCAGAGTATACAAAGAACTCAAAAAATTAGACAATAAGATAAGAAATAATCCCATCAACAAATGGGCCAAGGACTTGAACAGACACTTCTCAGAGGAAGACATACAATCAATCAACAAGTACATGAAAAAATGCTCACCATCTCTAGCAGTCAGAAAAATGCAAATCAAAACCACCCTAAGATACCATCTCACTCTAGTAAGATGGGCAGCCATTACGAAGTCAAACAACAATAAGTGCTGGCGAGGATGTGGGGAAAAAGGTACTCTTGTACATTGTTGGTTGGACTGCAAATTGGTGCAGCCAATTTGGAAAGCAGTATGGAGGTTTCTTGGAAAGCTGGGAATGGAACCACCATTTGACCCAGCTATCCCCCTTCTCAGTCTATTCCCTAAAGACCTAAAAAGAGCATGCTACAGGGACACTGCTACATCGATGTTCATAGCAGCACAATTCACAATAGGAAGACTGTGGAATCAACCTAGATGCCCTTCAATAGACGAATGGATAAAAACAATGTGGCATTTATACACAATGGAGTATTACTCTGCATTAAGAAATGACAAAATCATAAAATTTGGAGGGAAATGGATGGCATTAGAGCAGATTATGCTAAGCGAAGCTATCCAAGCCCTAAAAAACAAATGCCAAATGTCTTCTTTGATATAAGGAGAGTAATTAAGAACAGACTAGGGAAGAAGAGCAAGAGAAGAAGACCATCATTAAACAGGGTTGATAAGTGGGAGGGAAAGGGAGAGAGAAGGGAAATTGCATGGAAATGGAATGAGACCCTCAGGGTTATACAAAATTACATACAAGAGGAAGTGAGGGGAAAGGGAAAAATAATACATGGGGAGGAATGAATTACAGTAGGGGGGGTAGAGAGAGAAGAGGGGAGGGGAGGGGAGGGGAGGGGGGATAGTAGAGGATAGCAAAGGCAGCAGAATACAACAGACACTAGGATGGCAATATGTAAAGCAATGGAAGAGAAACTGATGTGATTCTGCAAGCTTTATAAGGGGTAAAATGGGAGTGCATAACCCACTTGAATCAAAATGTGAAATATGATATATGAAGAACTATGTAATGGAGGGGTAAGACAAGATAATACAAATGGAAGAAATGATTTACAGTAGAAGGGGTAGAGAGAGAAAAGTGGAGGGGAGGGGAGGGGAGGGGGGATAGTAGAGAATAGGACTGAGAGCAGAATACATCAGACACTAGAAAGGCAATATGTCAATCAATGGAAGGGTAACTGTTGTGATACAGCAATCTGTATATGGGGTAAAGTTGGGAGTTCATAACCCGCTTGAATCAAACTGTGAAATATGATGTATTAAGAACTGTGTAAGGTTTTGAACGACCAACAATTAAAAAAAATCTTATTTTAACTATAACATATTGGAGACTGAAGTTATCTGGGGTCATTCCCTAATTCACAATCATTTTGAGGTTCCTGTGGGAAAAAGGAAATCTATTTTTGAAGTAGTTCTTTCTGCAAATTTATAAAGCCCATGATGTAAGTACTTAGATAGACACTGAGAATTTGTTTCTGCTGAATAAATAAAACTATGACATGGCAAGAATCAAAAAAAAAATCCTTTGCACTCCAGTTTCCAAACTCTGCTCTCTGTAACATTCCTTCTCCACCCCAGTCTTTTACCTTTGCTTTCTTCAAATATCCTGCGGCACCCCAGTCTCCAACTTCTGTCCTCTGCAACAGTCCTTCTGCTCCCCAGTCTCCAATATCTGCTCTATATAACAGTCCTTCTGTACCGCAGTCTTCAAACTCTGCTCTCCATAAGGGCCCTTCTGCACCCCAGTCTCCAAACTCTGCTTTATGTATCAGTCCTTCTGAACCTCAGTATCAAAATTCTACTCTCTGTATCTATCCTTCTGCACCTCAGCCTCTAACCTATGCTCTCTGTAACAGTTTTTCTATACCGCAGTCTCCAAACTCTGGTCTCAGTAACGGTCCTTCTGCACCCCAATTTCCAACATCTGCTTTCTGTAATAGTCCGTCTGCACCTTAGGCTCCAAACTCTGCTCTCTGTAACAGACCTTCTACACCTCAGTGTCTAACGTCTGCTCTCTGTAATAGTCCTTTTGCACCTCAGTCTGACACCTCTGCTCTCTGCACGATCCTTCTGCACCACAGTCTCCAAACACTGCTCTCTGTAACAGTCCACCTGCACCTCAGTCTCCAAACTCTGGTGTCAGTAAGATTCTTCAGCAACCCAATCTCCAAACTCTGCTCTCTATAACAGTCCTTCTGCACCCCAGTCTCCAAACTCTCCTCTCTGTAACAGGCCTTCTGCACCACAGTCTCCAACCTCTGCTCTCTGCAATAATCCTACTCCACCCCAGTCTCCTACCTCTGATCTCTGAAACAGTCTTTTTGCACCTCAGTCTCCAAATTCATCTCTCTGTAAGATCCTTCTTCACCCCAGTATACAACCTCTGCTCTCTGCAACAGTCTTTTTGCACCCCAGTTTCCAACCTCTACTCTCTGTAACAGGACTTCCGCACCTCAGTCTCCAACCTCTGCTCTCCGCAACAGTCCTTCTGCACCCCAATCTCCAACCTCTTCTTTCTACTACAGTCCTTCTGCACCCTAGTTACCAACATCTGCTTTCTGCAGCAGTCCTTCTGCACCCCAGTCTTCTACCTCTGCTCTCTGTAACTGTCCTTCTGCACCTCAGTCTCCCAACTCTGCTCTTTGTAAGATACTTGTGCAACCCAGTCTTTTAACTCTGCACTCTGTAACAGTCCTTTAGAACCCTAGTCTCCAAACTCTTCTCTCTGTTAAATCCATCTGAACCCCAGTCTCCCACCTCTGCTCTCTGTAATGGTACTTCTGCCCCACGTATCCAACTTCTGCTCTCTGAAACAGTCCTACTGCACCTCACTATCCAACCTCTGCTCTGTGTAGCAGACATTCTGCACCCCAGTTTCTAAAATCTGCTCTCGGCAACAGTCTTTCTGCACCCCCTATCCAACATCTTCTCTCTGCAATAGTCCTTCTGAACCCCAGTATCCAAACTCAGCTCTCTGCAAGGATCCTTCTGGACCCCAGTCTCCAACGTCTGCACTCTGTAACAGTCCTTATGTACCAGAGTCTCCAACCTCTGCTCTCTGTAAGATCCTTCTGCACGCCAGTTTCAAAACTCTGCTCTCTGTAACATTCCTTCTCCACCACAGTTTACAAGCTCTTTCCTCAGCAACAGTCCTCTTCTCCCAAGACTCCGAAATCTGCTCTCTGTAACAGTCCTTCTGTACCGCAGTCTCCAACCTCTGCTCTTTGCAACAGTCCTTCTAAATCCCAGTCTCCAACCTCTGCTTTCTGTAACAGTCTGTCTGAACCCCAGTCTCCAACCTCTGTTCTCTTTATCTATCTTTTTGCACCTCAGTCTCCATCCTCTGTTCTATGTAAGAATCCTTCTGCACCCCAGTCTTCAACCTCTGCTCTCGGTAACTATCGTATACCGCAATCTTTAAACTCTGCTTTCTGTAACGGTCCTTCTGCACTGCAATTTCCAAAATCTGCTTCCTGTAACAGTCATTCTGCACCTTAGTCTCCAAACTGTCCTCTTTGTAAAAGTCGTTCTACACCTCAGTCTCCAACATCTGATCTCTGTAACAGTCCTTCTGCACCTTAGTCTGAAATCTCTGTTCTCTGCACGATCCTTCTGCACCCCAGTCTAAAACCATTGCTCTCTGTAACAGTCCACCTGCACCTCAGTCTCCAACCTCTGCTCTCTGTAAGATCCTTCAGCAACCCAGTTTTCAAACACTGCTCTCTATAACAGTCCTTCTGCACCCCAGTCTCCAACCTCTTCTCTCTGTAACAGGCCTTCTGCATGCCAGTCTCGAAACTCTGCTCTCTGCAACGATACTTCTGCACCCCAGTCTCCAAACTCTGCTCTCTTTAATGGGCCTACTGCACCCCAGTCTCCAACCTCTGATCTCTACAACAGTCCTTCTGCACCTCAGCCTGAAACCTCTGCTCTCTGCACAATCCTTCTGCACCCCAGTCTCCAACCTCTACTCTATGTAACAAGACTTCTGCACCTCAGTCTCCAACCCCTCCTCTCTGTAACCGGCCTTCTGCAGGCAGGTCTCCAAACTCTACGCTCTGTAGCAGGCCTCGGATCGCCAGTCTTCAAAATCTTCTCTCTGCAACGATTCTTCTGCACCCCAGTCTCCAAACATGCTCTCTGCAATGATCCTAGTGCACCCCAGTCTCCAACCTCTAATCTCTGCAACAGTGCTTCTGCACCTCAGTCTCCAAATTCTGCTCTCTGTAAGATCCTTCTTCACCCCTGTATCCAACCTCTGCTCTCTGTAACAGTCCTGCATCTTAGTCTCCAAACTCTGCTCTCTGTTACAGGCCTTCCACACCTCAGTCTCCAAACTCTGCTCTATGCAACAGTCCTCTGCACCACAGTCTCCATCCTATGCTCTCTAAAACAGTCCTTCTGCACCCTAGTTACCAACATCTGCACTCTTCAACAGTCCTTCTGCAGCCCAGTCTTCAACATCTACTCTCTGCAACACTTCTGAACCTCATTCTGAAAACTCTGCTCTCTGCGACGACTCTTCTGCACCCCAGTCTCCTACCTCTGCTCTCTGTAACAGTCCTTCTACACCTCAGTCTCCAAACTCTGCTCTCTGTAAAACCCTTCTGAAACCCAGTCTTTAAACTCTGCACTCTGGAACAGTCATTCTGCACAACAGTCTTTAAACTCTACTCTCTGTAACAGAACTTCTGCACTCCAGTCTCCAACCACTTCTCTCTTAAACAATTCTTCTCCACCCCAGTCTCCAACATCTTCTCTCTGCAACAGTCCTTTGCACCCCAGTCTCCGAACTCTGCTCTCTGTAAGATCTATTTGAACCCCAGTCTCTAACCTCTGCTCTCTGTAAATGTCCTTCTTCACCCCACTTATCAAACTCTGCTCTCTGTAACAGTCCTTCTTAACCCCAGTCTCCAATATCTGCTCTCTGCAACAGTACTTCTCCACCCCAGTCTCCAAACTCTGCTCTCTTCAACGATCCTTCTGGACCCCAGTCTCCAATGTCTGCTCTCTGCAACAGTCCTTCAGCACCACAGTCCCCAACCTCTGCTCTCTTTAATATCTTTCTGCACTCCAGTTTTCAGACTCTGCTCTTTGTAACATTATTTCTCCACCCTAGTCTCCAACCTTTGTCCTCTGAAACAGTACTTCTGCTCCCCAGACTCCAAGATCTGCTGTCTGTAACAGTCCTTCTGTACCGCAGTCGTTAACCTGTGCTCTTTGTAATGGTCCATCTACACCCCAGTCTCCAACCTCTGCTTTCTGTATCAGTCTGTCTGAACCCCAGTCTCTAACCTCTGTTCTCTGTATCTAACCGTGTGCACCTCAGTCTCCAACCTGTGATTTATGTAAGAATCCTTCTGCACCCCAGTCTTCAACCTCTGCTCTTGGTAACAGTCCTATACTGCAGTCTCCAATCTCTGCTATCTGTAACAGTCTTTCTGCACCCCAGTTTCAAAACTCTGCTTCCTGTAACAGTCCTTCTGAACCTGAGTCTCCAAACTAACCTATGTTTAACAGTCCTTCTACACCTCAGTTTCCAACGTCTGCTCTTTGTAACCGTCCTTCTTTACCTCAGTCTGAAACCTCTGCTCTCTCCACGATCCTTCTGCACCCCAGTCTCAAACCACTGCTCTCTATAACAGTCCACCTGCACCTCAGACTCCAACCTCTGCTCTTGTAAGATCCTTCAGCAACCCAGTCGCCAAACTCTGCTCTCTATAGCAGTTTTTCTGCACCCCAGTCTCCAAACTCTCCTCTCTGCTACAGTCCTTCTGCACCCCAGTCTCGAACACCTGCTCTCTGCAACAGTCCTTCTGAACCTGAGTCTGAAAACTCTGCTCCCTTAAACCACCCTTCTGCACGCCAGTCTCCTAATTCTGCTCTCTGTAACAGTCCTTCTGCACCTCATTCTCCCAACTCTGCTCACTGCAAGATCCTTCTACAACCTAGTCTTTAAATTCTGCACTCTGTAACAGTCCTTCTGCACAACAGTCTCCAAATTCTGCTCTCTGTAACAGGACTTCTGCAACCCAGTCTTCAACCTCTGCTCTCTGTAACAGTCCTTCTGTACTGCAGTTTCCAAACTCTTCTCTCTGTAATGGTCCTTCTGCACCCCACTCTCCAACCTCTGCTTTCTCTATCAGTCCTTCTGCACTCAAGTCTCCAAAGTCCGCTCTCTGTAACAGTCCTTCTGCACCTCAGTCTCCAACGTCTGCTCTCTGCAACAGTCCTTTGGCACCCCAATTTCCAACCTCTGGTCTATGCAAAAGTCCTACACCCAAGTATTTAAACTCTACACTCTGCAACAGTCCTTCTACACCTAAGACTCCAACCTCTTCTCTTTACAAAGGTCTTTCTGCACCTCAGTATTCAAAATCTTCTCTGTGTAACAGTCCTTCTGCACCCCAGTCTCCAAAATATGCTCTCTGTAACAGTCCTTCGGCACCCCAGTCTCCACCCTCTGGTCTCTGCAACGATCCTTTTACACCCAAGACTCCAAACTCTGCTCTCTGCAACAGTTCTTCTGCACCCCAGTATCCAACATCTGCTCTCTGCAACAGTTTTTCTAAACCTCATTCTTAAAACTCAGCTCTCTGCAACGATCCTTGTGGACCAAAGTCTACAACCTCTGCGCTTCCTGACCATCCTTCAGCACCTCAGTCTCCAACCTCTGCTCTCTGTAAGATCCTTATGCCACTCAGTCTCCAAACGCTGCTCTATGTTACAGGCCTTCTGCTCCCCAGTCTCCAAGCTCTTCTCTGTGTAAGAGGTTTTCTGCACCTCAGTCTCCAAACTCTTCTCTCTGAAACGATCTTTCTGCACCCCATTCTCCAACCTCTGCTCTCTGTAACAGTCCTATTGCACCCCATTCTCCAACCTCTGCTCTCTGCAACAGTGCGTCTGTACCACAGTCTCCAACCTCTGTTCTCTGTAATGGTCCTTCTGCACCCCAGTCTCCAAACTCTGCTTTCTGTATCCATCGTTCTGCACCCCAGGCTTAAACCTCTGCTCTCTGTAACAGTCTTTCCCCGCAGTCTCCAACCTCTGCAACAGTCCTTCTGCACCCTATTCTGGAAACACTGCACTCTGCACAGTCTGTCTGGACCCAGTGTCCAACCTGTGCTCTCTTCAAAAGTCCTTCTGAGCCTCAGTCTCCAAACACTGCTCTCTGTAACAGTTTTTCTGCACCTCAGTCTTCAACAACTGCTCTCTGAAACAGGCCTTCTGCACCCCAGTCTCCAACCTCTGCTCTTTAGAACAGTTCTTCTATACCACAGTCTCCATAATCTAATCTCTGAACGATCTTTCTGCACCCCAGTCTCCAACGTCTGCTCTCAGCAACAATTTTTCTGCACCCCAGTCTCCAAACTTTCCTCTCTGTAAGATCCTTCTGCTCCCCAGTCTCCAAACTCTACACTCAGTATCAGTCCTTTTGCACCCCAGTCTCCAAAAACTTCTCACTGTAACAGTTTTTCTGCACCTAAGTCTTAAACAACTGCTCTCTGCAACAGTCCTTCTGCACCCCAGTATCCAACCTCTCCTCTTTAGAACAGTCCTTCTCTACCCCAGTCTCCATAATCTACTCTCTGCAATGATCCTTCGGCACCCCAGTTTCCAAACTCTGCTCTCTGTAACATTCCTTCTGCACTCCAGTCTCCAACGTCTGCCCTCTGCAATGGTCCCTCTGCACCCCAGTCTCCAACCTCGTTCTATACAACAGTTCTTTTGTACCGTAGTCTTCAACCTCTTTCCTCTGTAAGGGTCCTTCTGGACCTCAGTCTCCAACCTCTGCATTCTGTGTAAGTCCTTCTGCACCACAGTCTCCGAACTCTGCTCTCTATAAGAGTCCTTCTGCACCTCACTCTTCAAACTCTGCTCTCTGCAACAGTCCTTCTGCACACCAGTCTTAAACTTCTGCTCTCTGCAACAGTCCTTCTGTACCCCAGTCTCCAACATCTGCTCTCTGCAACAGTCCTTCTCTACCCCAGTCTCCATCATCTACTCTCTGTAACAGTCCTTCTGTACTGCAGTTTCCAAACTCTTCTCTCTGTAACGGTCCTTCTGCACCCCACTCTCCAACCTCTGCTTTCTCTATCAGTCCTTCTGCACTCAGGTCTCCAACCTCTGTTCTTTGTAATAGTCCTTCTGCACCACAGTCTCCAACGTCTACTCTCTGCAACAGTCCTTCAGCACCCCAGTCTCCAAACTCTGCTCTCTGTTATAGTCCTTCTGTACTACAGTCTCCAACTTCTTCTCTCTCTAATGATCCTTCTGGACCCCAGTCTCCAAACTCTGCTTTCTGTATCAGTCCTTCTGCACAGTGGTCACTAAACTCTGCTTTCTATAACAGTCCTTCTGCAACTCAGACTACAATTTCTGCTCTCTGCAACAGTTCTTCTGCGCCCTAATCTCAAAACTATGCTCTCTGCAACAGCCCTTCTGCACCTCAGTGTCCAAACTCTGCTCTCTATAAGATACTTCTGAAACCCAGTCTCCAACCTCTGCTTTCTGCAATGGTCCTTCTGCACCCAAGCCTATAACCTCTGTTCTCTATAACAGTTATTCTGCACCCCAGACTCCAACCTCTGCTCTCTGTAACAGTCCTTCTGCACCCAGTCTCCAACCACTGCTATTTGTATCAGTCCTTTTGCACCACATTCTCCAAACTCTTCTCTCTGTAACAGTCCTTCTGCACTTCAGTCTTCATCCTCTGCTCTGTGCAATAGTCCTTCTGCACCCCAGTGTCTAACCTCTGCTCTCTGCAACAGTCCTTCTGCACCACAGTCACCAACTTCTGCTTTCTGTATCAGTCCTTCTGCACCCCAGTCTCCAAACTCTGTTCTCTGTAACAGTCCTTCTGCACCTCAGTCTCCAACCTCTACTTTCTGCAACGATCCTTCTGAACCACAGTTTCCAAACTCTGCACTCTGTAACAGTCATTCTACACCTAGTCTCCAACCTCTTCTCTCTGTACCAATCCTTCTGCAT
>NW_027521335.1:0-94701 GCF_052094955.1 Ictidomys tridecemlineatus
GTCCTTCTGCACCACAGTCTCCAACCTATGCTCTCTGTATAAGTATTTCTGCACCTCACTCTCCAAACTCTGCTCTCTGCGACAGTTTATCTGCAGCCCAGTCTCAAACCACTTATCTCTGCAACAGGTCTTCTGAACCCCAGTCTCCAATATCTGCTCTCTGAAATAGTCCTTCTCAACCCCAGTCTCCAAACTCTGCTCTCTGTAACAGGCATCCTGTACTGCGGTCTTTAAAGTCTGCTCTCTGTAATTTTCCTTCTTCACCACAGTCTCCAACCTCTTCTTTCTCTATCAGTGCTTCTGCACCCCAGTCTCCAAACAGTGATCTCTGTAACAGTCCTTCTGCATCTCAGTCTCCAAACTCTGCTCTCTGCAACATTTCTTCTGCACCAAAGTCTCCAAACTCTGCTCCCTCCAACAGTCCTTCTGCACCACAGTCTCCAACCTCTGCTTTCTGCAACAGTCCTTCTCCACCCCAGTCTCCAAAATCTGCTCTCTGTAACATTCCTTCTGCACCTCTGTCTCCAACCTCTTCTCTGTGTACGATCTTTCTGCAACACAGTCTCCAACCTCTGCTCTCTGTAACAGTCCTTCTGCACCCCAGTCTCAAACCTCTGCTCTCTACAATGATCCTTCTTCACCCCAGTCTCCAACATCTGCTCTCTGCAACAGTCCTTCTGCACCAAAGTCTCCAAGAACTGCTCTCTGTAAGATCCTTAAGCACCCCAGTATCCAACCTCTGCTCTCTGTAACCGTCCTTCTGCACCCCATGCTCAAACCTCTGCTCTTTTTAACAGTTTTTCTATACAGCAGTCTCCAAACTCTGATCATTTTAACGATCCTTCTGCACCCCAATTTCCAACCTCTGCTTTCTGTAACAGTCTTTCTGCACCTCAATCCCAAAACTCTTCTCTCTGTAGCAGGCCTTCCGCACCCCAGTCTTAATAATCTGCTCTCTCCAACGATTTATCTGCACTTCAGTCTCCAACCTCTGATCTCTGCAACAGTCCTTCTGCACCTCAGTCTCCAAATTCTGCTCTCTGTAAGATCCATCTGAACCCCAGTCTCCAACGTTTGCTCTCTGCAACAGTCCTGCTGCACCACAGTCTCCAACCTCTTCTCTCTTTACCAGTTCTTCAGCACCCCAGTCTTCAAACTCTGCTCTCTGTAACAGTCTTTCTGCACCTCAGTCTCCAACCTCTTCACTCTGCAACAGTCCTTCTGCACCCCAGTCTCAAAACGCTGCTCTCTACTACGATCTTTCTGGACGCCAGTCTTTAACCTCTCCTCACTGTAACAGTCCTTCTGCACCACAGTCTTTAAACTCTGCTCTCTGTAACATTAATTCTCCAATTCATTATTTAACATCTGCTTTCTGCAAGTGTCCTGTGGCACCCCAGTCTCTAAGCTCTGTCCTCTTCAACAGTCTTTCTGCTCCCCAGTCTCCAACATCAGCTCACCATAACAGGCGTTCAGAGTTCTTCAAACTCTGCTTTCTGTATTAGTTTTTCTGAAACTCAGTCTCAAACCTCTGCTCTCTGTATCTATCCTTCTGCACCTCAGTCTCCAACATATGCTCTCAGTAACAGTTTTTCTATACCGCAGTCTCCAAACTCTGGTCTCAGTAAGTGTCCTTCTGCACCCCAATTTCCAACCTCTGCTTTCTGTAACAGTCCTTTTGTACCTCAGTCTCCAAACTCTGGTCTTTATAGCAGTCTTTCTACAACTCAGTCTCCAACCTCTGCTCTCTGTAACAGTCCATCTGCACCTCAGTCTCCAAACTCTGCTCTCGGTAAGATTCTTCAGGAACCCAGTCTCCAAACTCTGCTCTCTATAACAGTCCTTCTGCACCCCAGTCTCCAAACTTTTCTCTCTGTAACAGGCCTTCTGCACGCCAGTCTCCAAACTCTTCTCTCTGTAGCAGGCCTTCTGCACCCCAGTCTCCAAAATCTGCTCTCTGCAATGATTCTTGTGCACCCCAGTCTCCAACATCTGCTCTCTACAATGATCCTACTGCAGCCCAGTCTCCTACATCTGATCTCTACAACAGTCCTTCTGCACTTCAGTCTCCAAATTCTGCTCTCTGTAAGATCCTTAAGCACCCCAGTATCCAACCTCTGCTCTCTGTAACAGTCTTTCTGCTTCCGAGTCTCCAACCGCTGCTCTATGTAACAGGACTTCCGCACGTCAGTCTCCAACGTCTACTCTCTGCAACAGTCCTTCTGCACCACAGTCTCCTACCTCTGCTCTCTTTAACAGTCCTTGTAAACCTCAGTCTCCCAACTATGCTATCCGTAAGATCCTTCTGACACCCAGTCTTTAAACTCTGCACTCTGTAACAGTCTTTTTGCACCCCAGTCTCCAAACTCTGCTCTCTGTAACATTCCTTCTGCACCCCAGTCTCCAACCTTTGCTCTCTGCAATGATCCTACTGCACCCCAGTCTCCAACCTCTGATCTCTACAAGAGTCCTTCTGCACCTCAGTCTCCAACTTCTCCTCTCTGTAAGATCCTTCTGCAACCTGTCTCCAAGCTCTGCTCTTTTCAATGATCCGTCTGCACTTCATTCTACAACCTCTACTCTATGTAACAGGACTTCTGCACCTCAGTCTCCAATCACTGCTCTCTGCAACAGTCCTTCTGCACCACAGTCTCCAAACTCTGGTCTCTGTAAGATCTTTCTGCACTCCAGATTCTAAACTCTGTTTTCTGTAACATTCATTCTCTTCCCCATTCTTTATCCTCTGCTTTTTGTAAGTGTCCTGCAGCACCCCAGTCTCCAACCTCTGTCCTCTGCAACAGTCCTTTTGCTCCCAGTCTCCAATATCTGATCTCTGTAACATTCCTTCTGTACCGCAGTCTCCAACCACTGCTCTCCTTAACGGGCACTCTGCACACCAGTCTCCAAATACTGCTTTCTGTATCAGTCCTTCTGAACCTCAGTCTCAAACCTGTGCTCTCTGTAAAATTCCTTCTGCACCCCAGTCTCCAACCTCTTCACTCTGTAAAAGTTTTTCTATACCACAGTCTCCAAACTCTGGTCTCTGTAACGGTCTTTCTGTACTCCAATTTCCAACCTCTATTTTCTGTAACAGTCCTTGTGCACATCAGTCTGATACCTCTGCTCTCAACACGATCTTTCTGAACCCCAGTTTCAAAACATTGCTCTATGTAACAGTCCACCTGCACCTCAGTCTCCACCCTCTCCTCTCTATAACAGGCCTTTTGCACGCCAGTCTCCAATGTCTTCTCTCTGTAGCAGACCTTCTGCACCCCAGTCTCCAAAATCTGCTCTCTGCAACGATCCTTCAGCACCCCAGTATCCAACCTCTGCTCTCTGCAATGATTCTAGTGCACCCTAGTCTTCAACCTCTGATTTCTGCAACAGATTTTCTGCACCAAAGTCTCCAAATTATGCTCTCTGTAAGATCGTTCTGCACCAATGTATCCAAACTCTGCTCTCTGTAATAGTCCTTCTGCATCCAAGACTCCAACATCTGCTTTCTGTAGCAGAACTTCCAAACCTCAGTCTCAAAACTCTGCTCTCTGCAACAGTACTTCTTCAGCATATTCTCCAACCTCCTCTCTCTACAAAAGTTGTTCTGCACCCTAGTTACCAACATCTGCTCTCTGCAATGACCCTTCTGCACCCCAGTCTCCTACCTCTTCTCTCTGTAACAGTCCTTCTGCTCCTCAGTCTCCCAACTCTGCTCTCTGTAAGATCCTCCTGCAACCCAGTCTTTAAGCTCTGCACTCTGTAACAGTCCTTCTGCACAACAGTCTACATCCTCTGCTCTCCTTAAAAGGCCTTCCGCACCCTAGTCTCCAACCTCTTCTCTCTGCATCGATTCTTCTCCACCCCAGTCTCCAACATCTGCTCTCTGCAACAGTCCTTTTGCACCCCAGTTTCCAAACTCTTCTCTCTGTAAGATCCATCTAAACCCCAGTCTTCAACCTCTGCTCTCTGTAACAGTCCTTCTGCACCCCAGTCTTTATCTCCGATCTCTTTAACAGTCCTTCTGCAACTCAGTCTCCAACCTCTGCTCTATTTTGGTAGTCCTACTGCATCCCAGCCTCTAAAATCTGCTACCTGCAACAATTTTTCTGAACGCCAGTCTCCAACATCTGTTCTCTGGAGCAGTCCTTGTGAACCCCAGTCTCCAAACGCTGCTCTTTGCAACGATTCTTCTGGACCCTTGTCTCCAACGTCTTCTCTCTGCAAAAGTCCTTCTGCACCACAGTCTCCAACCTCTTCTCGCTTTAAGATCCTTCTCCACTCCAGTTTCCAAACTCTGCTCTCTGTAACATTCCTTCTCCAGCCAAGTCTCCAACCTCTGTCCTCAGCAACAGTTTGCTACTCCCCAGACTCAGAGATCTGCACAATGTAACAGTCCTTCTGCATCTCATTCTCCAAATTCTGCTCTCTGTAAGATACTTCTGCGACCCAGTTTTTAAACTCTGAACTCTGTTACAGTCCTTTAAAACCCCAGTCTCCAAACTCTGCTCTCTATTAGATCCATCTGAACCCCAGTCTCCAACCTCTGCTCTCTGTAAGTGTACTTCTGCCCTGCGTATCCAACTTCTACTCTCTGTAACAGTTCTTCTGCACCTCACTATCCAAGTTCTGCTCTGTGTAACAGTCCTTCTGCACCCCAGTTTCTAAAATCTGCTCTTTGAAACAGTCCTTCTGCACCACCTCTCCAACATCTGCTTTCTGCAACAGTCCTTCTGAACCCCAGTCTCCAAACTCTGCTCTCTTAAACGATCCTTCTGGACCCCAGTCTCCAACGTCTGCACTTTGTACGATCCTTCTGCATTTCAGTTTCAAAATTCTGCTCTCTGTAACATTCCTTCTCCACCACAGTCTACAACCTCTGTCCTCATCAACAGTCTTCTGCTCTCAAGACTCTGAAATCTGCTCTCTGTAACAGTTCTTGTGTACCGCAGTCTCCAACCTAAGCTCATTGTAAAGGTCCTTCTACATCCCAGTCTCCAACCTCTGCTTTCTGTAACAGTCAGTCTCAACCCATGTCTCCAATCTCTGTTCTCTGTATCTATCCTTCTGCACCTCAGTTTCCAACCTCTATTCTATGTAAGAGTCTTTCTGCACCCCAGTCTTCAACCTCTGCTCTCGGTAACAACCCTATATCGCAGTCTCCAAACTCTGCTCTCTGTAACGGTCCTTCTGCACCCCAATTTCCAAACTCTGCTTCCTGTAACAGTCCTTCTGCACCTTAGTCTCCAAACTCTCCTCTTTGTAACAGTCCTTCTACACCTCAGTCTCCAACCTCGGCTCTCTGTAACAGTCCTTCTGCACCTCAGTCTGAAATCTCTGCTCTCTGCACGATCCTACTGCACCCCAGTCTCAAACCACTGCTCTCAGTAACAGTCCACCTGCACCTGAGTCTCCAAGCTCTGCTCTCTGTAAGATCCTTCAGCAACCCAGTCTCCAAACACTGCTCTCTATAACAGTCCTTCTGCACCCCAGTCTCCAACCTCTCCTCTCTGTAACAGGCCTTCTGCACGCCAGTCTCCAAACTCTGCTCTCTGCAACGATCCTTCTGAACCCCAGTCTCCAACCTCTACTCTCTTTAATGATCCTACTGCACCCCAGTCTCTAACCTCTGACCTCTACAACAGTCCTTCTGCACCTCAGTCTAAAACCTCTGCTCTCTGCACGATCTTTCTGCACCTCAGTCTCCAACATCTACTCTATGTAACGGGACTTCTGCACCTCAGTCTCCAACCTCTCCTCTCTGTAACAGGCCTTCTGAAGGCCAGTCTCCAAACTCTACACTCTGTAGCTGGCCTCGGCACCCCAGATACCAAAATCTGCTCTGTGCAACGATCGTTCTGCACCCCAGTCTCCACCCTTCCTCTTTGCAATGATCCTAGTGCACCCCAGTCTCCAAATTCTGATCTCTGCAACAGTGCTTCTTCTCCTCAGTCTCCAAATTCTGCTCTCTGTAAGAACCTTCTGCACCCCTATATCCAACCTCTGTTCTTTGTAACAGTCCTTCTGCATCTGAGTCTTCAAACTCTGCTCTCTGAATCAGTCCTCTGCATCCAAGTCTCCAACCTCTGCTCTCTACAACAGTCCTTCTGCAACCTAGTTACCAAGATCTGCTCTCTGCAACGACCCTTCTGCACCCCAGTCTCCTACCTCTGCTCTCTGTAACAGTTCTTCTACACCTCAGTCTCCAAACTCTGCTCTCTGTAAGACCCTTCTGCAGCCCAGTCTTTAAACTCTGCACTCTGTAACAGTCTTTCTGCACAACAGTCTATAAACTCTGCTCTCTGTAACAGGACTTCTGCACTCCAGTCTCCAACCTCTTTTCTCTGCAACAATTCTTCTCCACCCCAGTCTTCAACATCTGCTCTCTGCAACAGTTTTTTGCACCCCAGTCTCCAAACTCTGCTCTCTATAAGATCCATCTGAACCCCAGTCTCCAACCTCTGCTCTCTGTAACTGTCCTTCTTCACCCCTGTCATCAAACTCTGCACTCTGTAAAAGTCCTTCTGCACCCCAGTCTCCAACATCTGTTCTCTGCAACAGTCTTTCTGCACCACAGTCTCCAACCTCTGCTCTCTGTAATATCCTTCTGCACTCCAGTTTCCAGACTCTGCTCTTTGTAACATTATTTCTCCACCCCATTCTCCAACCTCTGTCCTCTGAAACAGTACTTCTGCTTCCCAGACTCCAAGATCTGCTCTCTGTAACAGTCCTTCTGTACCACAGTCTCCAATCTGTGCTCTTTGTAAGAGTCCTTCCCCACCCCAGTCTCCAAACACTGCTCTCTGTATCAGTCTGTCTGAACCCAAGTCTCTAACCTCTGTTCTCTGTATCTATCTGTGTGCACCTCATCTCAAACCTGTGCTCTATGTAAGAATCCTTCTTCACCCCAGTCTCCATCCTCTTTTTTTGGTAACAGTCCTTCTGCACCCCAATTTTCAAACTCTGCTTCCTGTAACAGTCCTTCTGCACCTGAGTCTCCAAACTTTTCTCTGTGTTACAGTCCTTCTACACCTCAGTCTCCAACGTCTGCTCTTTGTAACCATCCTTCTTGACTTCAGTCTGAAACCTCTCCTCTCTGCACGATTCTTCTGCACCCCAGTCTTAAACCACTTCTCTCTGTAAGATCCTTCAGCGACCCAGTCTTCAAACTCTGCTCTCTATAACAGTACTTCTGCACCCCAGGTTCCAAACTCTCCTCTCTGCAACAGTCCTTCTGCACCCCAGTCTCGAACATCTGCTCTCTGCAACAGTCCTTCTGAACCACAGTCTGAAAACTCTGCTCCCTGAAACCACTCTTCTGCACGACAGTCTCCTTATTCTGCTCTCTTTAACAGTCCTTCTGCACCTCATTCTTCTAACTCTGCTCTCTGTAATATCCTTCTACAATCCAGTCTTTAATCTCTGCACTTTGTAACAGTCCTTCTTCACAACAGTCTTCAACCTCTGCTATCTGTAACAGTCCTTCTGTACCACAGTCTCCAACCTCTTTTCTCTGTAAAGGTCCTTCTGCACCCCAGTCTTCAACCACTGCTTTCTGTATCAGTCCTTTTGCACCACATTCTCAAAACTCTGCTTACTGTAACAGTCCTTCTGCACCTCAGTGTCCAACGTCTGCTCTCTGCAACAGTCTTTTGGCACCCCAATCTCAAACCTCTGCTCTTTGCAACAGTCCTTCTACACCCAAGTCTTCAACTTCTACACTCAGCAACAGTCTTTCCGCACCTCAGTCTCCAACCTCTTCTCTTTGCAAAGGTCTTTCTGCACCTCAGTCTTCAAAATCTACTCTCTGTAACAGTCCTTCTGCACCCCAGTCTCCAAAATCTGCTCCCTGTAACAGTCCTTCGGCACCCCAGTTTCACCCTTTTCTCTCTGCAACGATCCTGTTACACCCAAGTCTCCAAACTCTGCTCACTGCAACAGTTCTTCTGCACCACCGTCTCCAACATCTGCTCTCTGCAACAGTTTTTCTAAACCTTATTCTGAAAACTCAGCTCTCTGCATCGATCCTTGTGGACCAAAGTCTACAAACTCTGCTCTCTCTGACATTCCTTCAGCACCTCAGTCACCAACCTCTGCCCTCTCTAAGAACCTTATGCCACCCAGTCTCCAAATGCTGCTCTATGTTAAAGGCCTTCTGCTCCGCAGTCTCCAAGCTCTGCTCTGTGTAACAGGTCTTCTGTACCTCAGTCTCCAAATTCTTCTCTCTGCAACTATCGTTCTGCATCCCATTCTCCAACCTTTGCTCTCTGCAACAGTCCTATTGCACCCCAGTCTCCAACCTCTGCTCTCTGTAAGATAATTCTGCACACCTGTCTCCAACCTCTGCTCTCTTTAACACTACTTCTGTACCACAGTCTCCACCCTCTGGTATCTGCAACAGTCCTTCTACACTCCAGTCTTCAAACTCTGCTTTCTGTATCCGTCGTTCTGCACCCCAGGCTTCTTTCCCCGCAGTCTCCAACCTCTGGTATCTTCAACAGTCCTTCTGCTCCCCAGTCTGGAAACACTGAACTCTGCACACTTTTTCTGCACCCAGTCACCAACCTCTGCTCTCTTCCAAATTCTTTCTGCACCTCAGACTTCAAACACTGCTCTCTGTAACAGTTTTTCTGCACCTCAGTCTTCAACAACTGCTCTCTGCAACAGGCCTTATGCACCCCAGTCTCTAAATTCTGCTCTCTAAAACAGTCCTTCTATACACCAGTCTTTATAATCTACTCTCTACAACGATCCTTCTGCACCACAGCCTCCAACGTCTGCTCTCTGCAACAATCCTTCTGCACCCCAGTCTCCAAACTTTCCTCTCTGTAAGATCCTTCTGCTCCCTAGTCTCCAAACTCTACACTCAGTATCAGTCCTTCTGCACCACAGGCTCCAAACACTGCTCCCTGTACGAGTTTTTCTGCACCTCAGTCTTAAACAACTGCTCTCTGCAACAGTCCTTCTGCACCCCAGCCTCCAACCTCTGCTCTCTAGAAAAGTCTTTCTATAACCCAGTCTCCATAATCTACCCTCTGCAACGATCCTTCTGCACCCAGGTCTCCAACTTCTGCTCTCTGCAACAATCCTTCTGCACCCCAGTCTCCAAACTTTCCTCTCTGTAAGATTTTTCTACACCCCAGTTTCCAAACTCTGCTCTCTGTAACATTCCTTTTGCACCTCAGTCTCCAACGTCTGCCCTCTGCAATGGTCCCCCTGCACCCCACTTTTTAACCTTGTTCTCCAAAACAGTTCTTCTGTACCGCAGTCTTCAACCTCTGTTCTCTGTAAGGTTTCTTCTGCACCCCAGTGTTTAACCTCTGCTTTCTGTATCAGTCCTTCTTCACCACAGTCTCCAAGCTCTGCTCTCTGAAACAGTCTTTCTGCAACTCACTCTTCAACCTCTGCTCTCTGCAACAGTCCTTTTGCACACCAGTCTTAAACATCTGCTCTCTGCAACAGTCCTTCTGAACCCCAATCTCCAACATCTGCTCTCTGCAACAGTCCTTCTCCACCCCAGTCTCCATCCTCTTCTCTGTGTAACAGTCCTTCTGTACTGAAGTTTCCAAACTCTTCTCTCTGTAACGGTCCTTCTGCACCCAACTCTCCAACCTCTGCTTTCTCTATCAGTCCTTCTGCACTCAAGTCTCCAACCTCTGCTCTCTGTAACAGTCCTTATTCACCTCAATCTCCAACGTATTCTCTCTGCAACAGTCCTTCGGCACCCCAGTCTCCAACCTCTGCTCTGTTACAGTCCTTCTGTATTGCAGTCTCCAAACTCTGCTCTCTGTAATGGTCCTTCTGGACCCCAGTCTCCAAACTCTGCTTTCTGTATCAGTCCTTCTGCACCCTGGTCTCTAAACTCTGCTTTCTGTAACAGTCCTTCTGAAACTCAGACTACAATTACTGCTCTCTGCAACAGTCCTTCTGCATGCTAATCTCCAAACTCTGCTCTCTTCAAAAGTCCTTCTGCACCTCAGTGTCCAAACTCTGCTCTCTGTAAGATTCTTCTGAAACCCAGTGTCCAACTTCTGCTTTCTGCAATGGTCCTTCTGCACCCCAGCCTCGAACTTCTGTTCTCTACAACAGTTATTCTGCACCCCAGTCTCTAACCTCTGCGCTCTGTAACATTCCTTCTGTACCGCAGTCTCCAACATCTGTTCTCTGTAAGGGTCCTTCTGCACTCCAGTCTCCAAACACTGCTTTCTGTATCAGTACTTTTGCACCACATTCTCAAAACTCTGGTCTCTGTAACAGTCCTTTTACACCTCAGTCTGCAAACTCTGCTCTCTGCAATAGTCCTTCTAAACCCCAGTCTCTATTCTCTGCTTTCTGCATCAGTCCTTCTGCACCCCAGTCTCCAACATCTGGTCTCTGCAAAAGTCCTTCTGCACCACAGTCACCAACCTCTGCTTTATTTATCAGTCTTTCTGCACCCCAGTCTCCAACCTCTGCTCTCAGTAACAGTCCTTCTGCACCTTTTTCTGAAACCTTTTCTCTCTGGAACGATCCTTCTGCATCTCAGTCTCAAACCTATTCTCTCTGTAAGAGTCCTTATGTACTTCAGTCTTCAAACTTTTGACTCTGTAAGATCCTTTTGCAACCCACTCTTTAAAATTTGCTCTCTGTAACTATTCTTCTTCACCCCAGTCTCCAATCACTGCTCTCTGTAAAAGGCCTTCTGCACCCCAATCTCCAACCTATGCTTTCTACAATAGGCCTTTTGACCCCAGTCTCCAAACTCTTCTCTCTTCAACTATCCTTCTGCACCCAGTCTCCAATCTCTGCTCTCTGCACCAGTCCTCCTGCACCCCAGTCGCAAACCTGTGCTGTCTGTAAGATCCTTCTGCACACCTGCCTCAAACCTCTGCTTTCTGTAAAAGTACTTCTGTAAAGCAGTCTCCAAACTTTGCTATCTGTAAGGGTCCTACTGCACCGCAATCTCCAATCTGTGCTCTCTACAACACTACTTCTGCAACCGAGTCTCTAACCTGTGCTCTCTGTAAAAGTCCTACTGCACCCCAGTCTTCAAACTTTACTTTCTGTAAAAGTCCTTCTGCACCAAAGTCTCCAATCTCTGCTCTCTATAACGATCCTTCTGCACCCTAGTCTCCAAAATCTGCTCTTTGCAACGATCCTTCTGCACCCCAGTCTCAAAAATCTGCTCTCTATAATAGTCCTTCTGCACCCCAGTCTCCAACCTCTGGTCTCTGCAACAGTCCTTTTGCACCCAAGTCTCCAACATCTACTCTCCGCAACAGTCCTTCTACACCCCAGTCTACAACTTCGGCTCTCTGCAACAGTCCTTCTACCCCCAGTCTCGATACTCTGCTCGCCCCAACGATCCTTCTGGACCCCAGTCTCCAAACTCTGTTCTCTTCAACAGTTCTTCTGCATCCCACTCTCCAACCTCTGCTCTCTTTAAAAGTCCTTTTGTACCGCAGTCTCCAACATCTATTCTCTGTAAGGGCCCTTAAGCAACCCAGTATCCAACCTCTGCTTTCTGTATCAGTCGTTTGACACCACAGTCTCGAAAATCTGCCCGCTGTAACCCTCCTTCTGCAACTCGGTCTGCAAAATCTGCTCTCTGCAACAGTCCTTCTGCACCTCAGTCTCCAACCTCTGCTCACTGTAAGGGTCCTTCAGCACCCGAGTCTTCAACCTCTGCTTTCTGTATCAGTTTTTCTGCACCCCAGTCTCCAACCTCTGCTCTGTGTAACAATCCTTCTGCACCTCAGTCTCCAGTGTCTGCTCTCTGTAACGGTCCTTCTGCACCTCAGTCTCCAAACTCTTCTCTCTGTAACAGTGCTTCTGCACCTCAGTCTCCAAATTTTGCTCTCCTCAATATCTTTCTGCAACCCAGTATTCAAACTCTTCTCTCTGTACCAATCCTTCTGCACCCCAGTCTCAAAACTCTGCTGTCTGTAACAGGCCTTCTGAACCCCAGTCTTCAATCTCATTTCTTAGCAATGATCCTTCTGCACCCCAGTATTGTACCTCAGTTCTCTACAACACTTTTTCTGCACTCCAGTCTCCAAACACTGCTCTCTGTAACAGACTATCTGTTCCGCAGTATCCAACCTCTTTTTCCTTAAGGGTACTTATGCACCCGAGTTTCCAAACTCTGCTTTCTGTATCAGTCCTTCTGCACCACAGTCTCCAAAATCTGCTCTTTAACTGTTCTTCTCCACCACAGTGTGCAACCTCTGCACTCTGCAATTGTCATACTGCACCCCAGTCTCCAACCTCTGCTCTCTGCAACAGTCCTTCTACATCCCAGTCTCCAAACTATGCTCTCTGTAACAGTACTTTTGTACTGCAGTTTCCAACCTTTTCTCTCTGTAACAGTCCTTCTGCACCCCACTCTCAAACTTCTGCTTACTCTATCAGTCATTCTGCACTCAGTCTCCAACCTGTGCTTTGTAACAGTCTTTCTTCACCTCAGTCTGTAACGTCTGCTCGCTGCAACAGTTTTTGGAAACCCAAACTCCAACCTCTGCTCTCTGCAACAGTCCTACACCCAAGTCTCCAACCTCTGCACTCTGCAACAGTCCTTCTGCATTTCAGTCTTCAACCTCTTCTCTTTGCAAAGGTATTTGTGATACTCAGTCTTCAACATCTACTCTCTGTAGCAGTTCTTCTGCACCTCAGTTGCCAACCTCTGCTCTCTGTAAGATCATTCTAAAAACCAGTCTCCAAACTCTGCTTTCTATAACACTCCTTCTGCACCCCAGTCTCAAAATTCTGCTGTCTGTAACACTCCTTAAGCACACCAGTCTGCACCCTATGTTCTCAGCAATGATCCTTCTACACCCAAGTCTCCAACCTCTGCACTCTGCAACAGTTCTTCTGCACCCCAATCTCCTACATCGGCTCTCTGCAACAGTTTTTCTAAACATCATTCTGAAAACTCTGCTCTCTGAAAGGATCCTTCTGAACCCCTGTCTTATACATCTGCTCTCTCTGACAGTCCTTCGGCACCTCAGTCACCAACCTCTGCTCTCTTTAAGATCCTTATGCCACTCAATCTCCAAACTCTGCTGTATGTTACAGGTCATCTGCTCCCAAGTCTCCAAGCTCTGCTCTGTGTAACAGGCCTTCTGCAAATCAGTATCCAACATCTTCTCTCTGCAACAATCCTTCTGCACCTCATTCTTTAACCTCTGCTCTCTGCATCAGTCCTATTGCACCCCAATCTCCAACCTCTGTTCTCTGTAAGATCCTTCTGCACACCTGTATCAAACCTCTGCTCTTTTTAACAGTCCTTCTGTACAGCAGTCTCTAACCTCTATTCTCTGTAAAAGTCTTTCTGCACCCCAGTCTCCAAACACTGCACTCTGCACAGTCCTTCTGCACCCAGTCTCCAACCTCTCCTCTCTGCGACAGTCCTTCTGCACCATAGTCTCTCAACACTGCTCCCTGTAACAGTTTTTCTACACCTCAGTCTTCAACAACTGCTCTCTGCAACAGTCCTTCTTCACCCCAGTCTCCAAACTCTGCTCTCTAGAACAGTCCTTTTATACACCAGTCTCCATAATATACTCTCTGCAACGATCCTTCTGCACCCCGGTCTCCAAAGTCTGCTCTCTGCAACAATCCTTCTGCACCCTAGTCTCAAAAATTTCATCTCTGTAAGATCGTTCTGTTACCCAGTCACCAAAATCTGCTTTCAGTATTAGTTTTTCTGCACCCCAGTCTCCAAACACTGCTCGCTCTAACAGGTTTTCTGCACCTCAGTGTTCAACAACTGCTCTCTGCAACAGTCCTTCTGCACCCAAGTCTCCAACGTCTGCTCTCTGCAACAATCATTCTGTACGCCAGTCTCCAAACGTTACTCTCTTTAAGATTCTTCTGCACCCCAGTTTCCACACTCTGCTCTCTGTAACATTCCTTCTGCACCGCATTCTCCAACGTCTGCCCTCTGCAATGGTCCCTGTGCACCCCAGTCTCCAACCTTGTTCTTTACAACAGTTCTTCTGTACCGTAGTCTCTAACCTATGCTCTCTGTACTAGTCCTTCTGCATCCCAGTCTCCAAACTCTGCTTTCTGTATCAGTCCTTCTGTACCACAGTCTCCAACCTCTGTTCTCTGCAACGGTCCTTCTGCACCCCAGTATCCAAAATCAGCTCTGCAACAGTCCATCTGCACCACAGTCTCCAACGTCTGCTCTGTTTAACAGTCCTTCTTTACTGGAGTCTCCAAAATCTGCTCTATGTAAGGGTCTTTCTGCACCCCAGTTTAAAAACTCTGCTCTCTGTAACATTCCTTCTCCAACCTAGTCTCCAACCTCTGCTTACTACAACAGTCTTTCTGCATCCCAGTCTCCAAACTCTGCTCCATTTAGCAGCCCTTCTGCACCTCAGTCTCCAACCTCTGCTCTCTGCTACACTCATTCTGCACCCGAGTTGCCAACCTCTGCTCTCTGGAAGGTTTCATCTGACCCCATAATTCAACGTCTGCTCTCTGGAACAGTCCTTCTGCACTCAAGTCTCAAAACTCTGCTCTCTGTAAGATCCTTCTGCAACCCCGTCTCCGAACTCTGCTCTCTGTAACAGTCCTTCTTTACCACAGTCTCCAAACTCTTCTCCCTGTAACTGTCCTTCTGCACCCCATTCTCCAAACACTGCTTTCTGTATCAGTCCTTCTGCACCACAGTCTCCAACGTCTACTCTCTGCTACAGTCCTACTGAACCCCAGTCTTCATCATCTAATCTCTGCAACAGTCCTTCTAAACCCCAGTCTCCAACCTCTGCTCTCTGTAACAGTCCTTATGTACTGCAGACTCCAACCTCTGCTCTCTGTAATGAACTTACTGTACCACAGTCTCCAAACTCTGTTTTCTGTATTTTTCCTTCTGCACACCTGTCTCCATCCTCTGCTCTCTGCAATAGTCCTTCTGCACCCAAATCTCCAAATTCTGCTGTATGCAACAGTCCTTCTGCACCTCAGTATCCAACCTCTGTTCTCTGTAACAATCCTTCTGCAACCTAGTGTCCAAATTCTGCTCTCTGCAATAGTCCTTCTTCACCCTAGTCTCCAACCTCTGCTCGCTGTAATATGCTTCTTTACCCAGTGTCCAAACTCTACTCTCAGTAACAGTTCTTCTGACCTGCACTCTCCAAACTCTGCTCTCTGTATCAATCTTTCTGCACCTCAGTCTCCAAACTCTGCTCTCTGCAAAGGTCCTTATGCAACCCTGTCTTAAACCTCTGTTCTTGCAACAGTTTTTCCGCTCCCCAGTTTCCAATCTCTGCTCTTTGTAAAAGTCTTTTTGCACCCCAGTCCCCAATTACTGCTCTCTGTAATGATCATTCGGAACTCCAGTCCTTATCCTCTGCTTTCTTACCAGTCGTGCACCCCAGTCTCCCACCTCTTCTCTCTAC
Source organism: Ictidomys tridecemlineatus (assembly GCF_052094955.1). Classification (NCBI taxonomy): domain Eukaryota; kingdom Metazoa; phylum Chordata; class Mammalia; order Rodentia; family Sciuridae; genus Ictidomys; species Ictidomys tridecemlineatus. The sequence goes on from NW_027521335.1 coordinate 15,378, forward strand.
AACAATTTTTCTGCACCCCAGTCTTCTACGTCTGCTCTCTACAACAGTCCTTCTGCACTTAAGTCTCCAACCTCTTCTCTCTGTAAGATTTTTCTGCACCCCAGTCTCCAACCTATGCTATCTTCAACGGACCTTCTGCACCTCAGTCACCAACCTCTGTTCTCTGCAAAAGTCCTTCTGCACCCCAGTCTCCAACCTCTGCTCTCAGTAACAGTCCTTATGCACCTCAGTCTCCAACCTCTGCTCTCTGCAACAATCCTTCTGCACCCCAGTCTCCTACGTCTGCTCTCTACAGCAGTCCTTCTGCACCCCAGTCTCCAACCTCTTCTCTCTGTTACAGTTCTTCTGCACCGCAGTCCCCAAACTCTGCTCTCTCTAGTGGTCCTTCTGCACCCCAGTCTTTAAACTCTGCTTTCTGTATCAGTCCTTCTGCACCTCAGTCTCCAACCTCTGCTCTCTGTAACAGTCCTTCTGCACCTCAGTCTTCAACCTCTGCTCTCTGCAATTTACCTTCTGCACCTCAGTATCCAACCTCTACTCTCTGAAACAGTCCTTATGCATCTCAGTCTTCAACCTCTACTCTCTGGAAGGTACTTTTGCAAACCATCTCCAAAATCTGCTCTCTGTAACAGTCCTTCTGCACCCCTTCTCCAAACTCTGCTCTCTGTAACAGGTTTTCTGCACCCCAGTCTCCAACATCTGCTCTCTGCATTAGTCCTTCTTCACCAAAACTGAAAATTCTGCTCTCTTCCACGATAATTCTGCACCCGAGTCTTCAACCTCTGTTCTCTGCAACAGTCCTTCTGCATCCTAGTCTCCAAACTCTGCTCTCTGTAAAAGTCCTTCTGCAACTAAGTCTCAAAATTCTGCTCTCTGCAACAGTCCTTTTGTAACCCAGTCTTCAACCTCTTCTCTCTGTAACAATAATTCTGTACCCCAGTCTCCAACATCTGCTCTCTGCAACGGTCCTTCTGCACCTCAGTCTCCAAACTCTACTCTCTGCAACAGTGCTTCTGCACCTGAGTCTCCAACCTCTGATCTCTGTAAGATTTTTCTGCAACCCAGTCTCCAAACTCTGGTCTCTGTAACAGTCCTTCTGCACCCCATTCTCCAAACTCTGCTCTCTGTAACAGGCCTTCTGAACCCTAGTCTCCAACATCTGCTCGTTTTATCAGTCCTTCTGCACCCCAGTCTCCAACATCTGCTTTCTGTATCAGTCCTGCACCCCAGTCTCCAACCTCTTTGACAGTCCTTCTGCACCTCAGTCTCTACCCTCTGCTCTCTGTAACAGTGCTTCTGCAACACAGTCTCTAACCTCTGATCTCTGTAAAAGTCCTTCTGCACAAGAGTCTCTAATCTCTGCTCTCTGCAACGATCCTTCTTCACCCCAGTGTCCAAACTCTGCTCTCTATAACAGTCCTTCTGCACCACAGTCATTAATCTCTGCTCTCTGCAACAGTCCTTCTGCACCCCAGTCTCCAAACTCTGCTCTCTATAACAGTCCTTCTGCACCACAGTCATTAATCTCTGCTCTCTGCAACAGTCCTTCTGCACCCCAGTCTCCAACCTCTGCTGTCAGCAACACTCCTTCTACACCCCAGTCTCAAACCTCTGCTCCTTGTAAGATTCTTCTGCACACCTGTATTTCACCTCTGATCTCTGTAACGGTCCTTCTTCAACCCCGTCTCCAAACTCTGCTTTCTGTATCAGTTCTTCTGCACCACAGGCTTCATCCTCTGCTCTCTGTAACAGTCCTTCTGCACCCCGTCTCCAACCTCTGGTCTCTGCAACAGTCATTCTGCACGCCAATTTAAAACTCTGCACTCGGCAACATTCCTTCTGAAACCTAGTCTACAACATCTGCTCTCTGTATCAGTCCTTCTGCACCCAAGTCTCCAAACTCTGCTCTCTGTATCAATCATTCTGCACCTCAGTCTCCAAGCTCTGCTCTCTGCAAAGGTCCTTCTGCACCTCAGTCTCCAAACTCTACTCTCTGCAACAGTGCTTCTGCGCCTCAGTCTCCAAACTCAGATCTCTGTAAGATCCTTCTGCAACACAGTCTCCAAACTCTGCTGTCTGTAACAGTCATTCTGCACCCCAGTCTCCAAACACTGCTCTTTGTAACAGGCCTTCTGCACCCCAGTCTCCAATCTCTGCTCTCTTTATCAGTCCTTCTGCACCACAGTCTCCAACCTCTGCTCTCTGCAACAATCTTTCTGCACCCTGACTCGAACCTGTGCTCACTGAAACAGTCCTTGTTCACCCAGTCTCCAACATCTGCTCTCTGCAACAGTCCTTCTGCACCCCAGTCTTCAACCTTGCTCTCTGCAACAGTCCTTCTGCACACCAGTCTCCAAAATGTGCTCTCTCCCACAGTCCTTCTCCACCCCAGTCTCCAACCTCTGCTCTCTGTAACAGTACTTCTGTACTGCAGTCTGCAAACTCTGCTCTCTGTAACGAACCTTCTGATCCCCAGTCTACAAACTCTGCTTTCATTATCAGTTTTTCTGAACCCAAGTCTCTATCCTCTTTTCTCTGTAACTTTCCTTCTGCACCTCAGACTCCAACCTCTGCTGTCCAAAACAGTCTTTCTGTGCCCAATCTCCAACGTCTGCTCTCTGCAACAGTCCTTCTGCACCTCAGTGTTCAACCTCTGCTCTCTGTAAGATCCTTCTAAAACACAGTCTCCAACGTCTTTTTTCTACAATGGTCTTTCTGCACCCGAGTCTCCAACCTCTGTTCTCTACAACACTTATTCTGCACCCCATTCTCCAAACTTTTCTCTCTGTAACAGTTCTTCTACACACCAATCTTCTAACTCTGCTCTCTGTAACAGTCCTTCTGTACTGCAGTTTCCAACCACTGCTCTCTGTAAGTGTCCTTCTGCACATGAGTCTCCAAGCTCTGCTTTTCGTATAAATCCTTCTGCACCCGAGTCTCCAACCTTTGTTCTGTGTAACTGTTCTTCTGCACCTCAGTCTCGAACCTCTGCTCTCTGCTACAGTCTTTCCTCACCCCAATTTCCAACCTCTACTCTCGGCAACAGTCCTTCTACACCCCAGTCGAAAACCTCTGCTATCTGCAACAGTCCTTCTGCAACCAAGTCTCCAACCTCTGCTCTCTGTATCAATCATTCTGCACCTCAGTCTCCAAGCTATGCTCTCTGCAAAGGTCCTTCTGCACCTCAGTCTCCAAACTCTACTCTCTGCAACAGTGCTTCTGCGCCTCAGTCTCCAAACTCAGATCTCTGTAAGATCCTTCTGCAACGCAGTCTCCAATCTCTGCTCTCAGTAACAGTCCTTCTGCACCTCAGTCTCCAAACTCTGCTCTCTGTATGATGCTTGTGCATCCCAGTCTACAACCTCTGCTATCTGTAACAGTCCTTCTACATCCTAGTCTCCATAATCTGCTCTGCAAAAGTCCTTCTGCACCCCAGTCTCCAACTTATGCTCTCTGTAAAATAATTTTGCACACCTGTCTCCAACCTCTGTGCTCTGAAACAGTCCTTCTGTACTGCAGTCTGCAACCTCTGCTCTCTTTAATGGTCCTTACGCACCAGAGTCTCCAAACTCTTCGTTATGAATCAGTCATTCTGCACCCCAGTCTCCAACCTCTGCTCTCTCTAACAGTCCTTCTGCACCTCAAACTCCAACCTCTGTTTTCTGCAAAAGTCCTTTTGCACCCCAATCTCCAACCTCTCCTCTCTGCAACAGTCGTTCTGCACCTCACTGTGCAAACTCTGCTCTCTGTAATATTTTCTGAAACCCAGTCTTCAACCACTGCTTTCTGCAATGCTCTTCTGCACCGAAGTCTCCAAACTCTGATCTCTACAACAGTTATTCTGCACCCCAGTCTAAAACCTCTGCTCTCTGTAACGGTCATTCTGTACCACAGTCTCCAATCTCTGTTCTCTGTAAGGGTTCTTCTGCACCACATTGTTCAACATCTGCTTTCTGTATCTGTCCTTCTGCACCACATTCTCGAAACTCTGCTGTCTGTATCAGTCCTTCTGCACTTCAGTGTGCAACCTCTGCTGTCTGCAATAGTCCATATGCACCCAGTCTCCAATTACTGCTCTCTGCAACATTCCTTTTGCACTCCAGTCTCCAACATCTGCTCTCTGCAACAGTCCTTCTCCAACCCAGTACCCATCCTCTGATCTCTGCAACAGTCCTTCTGCACCCCAGTCTCCAACCTCTGCTCTCTGTAACAGTCTTTCTACACCCTTGTCTCCATTATCTGCTCTGAAACAGTCCGTCTGAACCCCAGTCTCCAAACTCTGCTCTCCGTAACAGTCCTTCTGCACCTCATTCTCCAAACTCTGCTCTCTGTAAAAGGCCTTCTGCACCCCACTTTCCAACCTCTGCTCTCTGCAACGATCCCTCTGCACCCCAGTCTCCAATTTTTGCTCGCTGCAACAGTCCTTGTGCACCCCAATCTCCAACATCTGCTCTCTGCAACAGTTCTTCTGTACCTCAGTCTGAAAAAGCTGCTCTCTGCAATTGTCCTTCTGCACCCGAGTCTCCAACCTCTGCTCTCTGTAACACTCCTTCTGTACCTCAGTCTCCAACCTCTGTACTCCGCAACAGTCCTTCTGCTCCCCAGTCTCCAAACTCTTCTCTCTGTAAGATCCTTTTAAACCCAGTCTCAGAACTCTGCTCTCTGTAAAAGTCCTTTTGCACATCAGTCTCCAACCTCTGCTTTCATTATCCGTCCTTGGGCTCCTCAGTCTCCAACCTCTGCTCTCTGCAAAAGTCTTTCTGTACACCATTCTCCAACTTCTGCTCTCTGCAACAGTCATTCTGAACAACAGTCTCCAAAATCTCCTCTCTGAAAAATTCCTTTTGTACCCTAGTCTCCAACCTCACCTCTCTGCAACAGTCTTTCTGTACTGCAGTCTCCAAAATCTGCTCTCTGTAACAGTCCTTCTGAACCTCAGTCTCAAAACTCTTCTCTCTGTAAGATCCTTTTAAACCCAGTCTCAGAACTCTGCTCTCTGTAAAAGTTCTTCTGCACCCCAGTCTCAGAACTCTGCTCTCTGTAACAGGCCTTCTGCACCCCAGTCTCCAACCTCTGCTCTCTGTAGCAGTTGTTCTGCACCCCAGTCTCCAACTTCTGGTCTCTGTAACAATCTTTCTGCACCCCAGTCTCCAAAATGTGCTCTCTGCAACAGTCCTTCTTCACCTCAGTCTGAAAATTTTGCTCTCTTCAACAATCCTTCTGCACCCCAGACTGCAACCTTTGCTCTCTGTAACAGTCCTTCTGCACCTCAGTCTCCAAATTCTCCTCTATTAAAGATCCTTCTGCAACACAGTCTCCAAAATTTGCTCCCTGTAACAGTCCTTCTGCACCTCAGTCTGCAACCTCGGCTCTCTGTAAAAGTCCTTCCACACCTCAGTCTGAAAACTTTTCTCTCTGCAGGATCCCTCTGCACCCAGTCTCCAACCACTGCTCTCTTTAACAGTCCTCCTTCACCTCAGTCTCCAAACTCTGCTATCTGTAAGATCCTTCTGCCACCCAGTATCCTAACTCTTCTCTCAAAACAATTCTTCTGCACCCCAGTCTTCAAACTCTGCTGTCATTAACAGGCCTTCTATAACTTAGTCTTCAAACTCTGCTCTCTGTAACAGGCCTTCAGCATCCCAGTCTCCAATGTCTTTTCTCCTCAACAGTCTTTCTGCACCCCTGTCTCCAAACTCTGCTCTCTGTTAGATCATTCTTCATCTTAGTTTTCAAACTCTGCTGTCTGTAACATTACTTTTCCACCACAGTCTCCAACCTCTGGATTCTACACCGATCCTACTGTACCCTAGTCTCCAAAATCTGCTCTCTTTATCAGTTTTTATGCATACCATTCTCTAATCTCTGCTCTCTGCAACAGTCCTTTTGAACCTCAGTCTCCAACCTCTGCTCTCTGTAACGGTCCTTCTGCAACCCAGTCTCCAACCTCTGCTTTCTGTATAAGTAATTCTGTACCTCTGTCTCCAAATTTTGCTCTCTGTAACATTCTTTCTGCACCTAAGTCTCCAACCTCTGCTCTCTGCAACAGTTCTTCTGCACCCCAGTATCCATACTCTGCACTCTGCAATAGTTCTTCTGCACCCCAGTATCCAAACTCTGCTCTCTGAAACAGTTCTTCTGCACCCCAGTCTCCAACATCTGCACTCTAAAACATTTCTTCTCTACCCCAATCTCCAAACACTTCTCTCTGTAACAGTCCTCCTGTATTGCAGTCTCCAAATTCTGCTCTCTGTAACGGTCCTTCTGCAACCAAGTCTCCAAACTCTGCTATCTGGAAAAGTCTTTCTGGACCACAGTCTCCAAATTCTGCTCTCTGCAACAGTCCTTCTGCACCCAAGTTTCCAACACCTGCTCCCTGCAACAGTCCTTCTTCACCCCAGTCTCCAACCTCTACTCTTTGTAACAGTCCTTCTGCATCTCAGTGTCAAACCTATGCTCTCTGCAATGATCCTTCTGCATCCCAGTCTCTAACATCTGCTCTCTGCAACAGTCTTTCTGCACCCAAGTCCCCAACACCAGCTCCCTGCAACAGTCCTTCTTCACCCCAATCTCCAACCTCTACTCTGTGTAACAGTTTTTCTTCCCCCAGTGTCCAACCTCTGCTCTCTACAATAATCATTCTGCATCCCAGTCTCCAACATGTGCTCTCTGCAACAGTCCTTCTGCACCTAGGTCTCCAACATCTGCTCTCTTAAAAATTCTTTTTTCACCCCAGTCTCCAAACTCTGCTTTGTGTAACAGTCCTTCTGCAACCCAGTTTCCAACCTCTGCCCTCTGCAATGATCCTTCTGCATCCCAGTCTCCAGAATATGCTCTCTGCAACAGTCCTTCTGAACCCAAGTCTCCAACATCTGCTCTCAGCAACAGTCCTTCCGCGCCTCAGTCTGGAAACTCTGCTCTCTGAAACAATCTTTCTGCACCCCAGTCTCCAAAGTCTGCTCTCTCTAACAGTCTTGCTGCACCTCGGTCTACAATCTTTGCTTTATGTAAGATTCTTCTGCATCCCAGTTTTCAAACTCTGCTCTCTATAACATTCCTTTTCCACCACAGTCTCCAACCTCTGGATTCTATACCGGTCCTTCTGCACCCCAGTCTCCAAACTCTGTTCTCTGCAACAGTTCTTCTGCTCCCCATTCTCCAACTCTGCTCTCTATAACAGTCCTTCTGTACCGCAGTTTTCAAACTCTGCTCTCTGTAAAGGTCCTTCTGCACCACCATCTCAAACCTGTGCTTTCTGTATTCGTCCTTCTGCACCACTGTTTCCAACCTCTGCTCTCTGTAATAGTCCTTCTGCACCCCATTCTCTAACCTCTGCTCTCCTCTACAGTTCTTCTGAACCACAGTCTACAACATCTGCTCTCTGCAACAGTACTTCTGTACCCTAGTCTCCAAACTCTGCTCTCTGTAACGGTCCTTCTGCACTCAAGTCTCCAAAGTCTGCTCTCTGTAACAGTCCTTCTGCACCTCAGTCTCCAAATTCTGCTCTCTGCAACAGTCTTTCTGCACCCAAGTCTCCAACCTCTGCTCTCTGCAACAGTTTTTCTACAACCCAGTCTTCAACCTCTGCTCTGTGTGACAGTCCTTGTGCACCCCAGTCTCCAAGCTCTGGTCTCTGCAACAGTTCTTCTGCACGTCAGTCTCCAACATGTGCTCTCTGTAAGATCCTTCTGCAACCCAGTCTCCAAACTCTGCTCTCTGTAACAGCCCTTCTGCACCCTATTCTCTAATGCCTGTTCTCTATAACAATCCTTCTGCACCCCAGTACCAAACCTCTGCTCTCTACAATGATCCTTCTGCACCTAAGTCTTCAAACTCTGCCCTCTGCAAAAGTCCTTCTGTACCCTAGTCTCCAACCTCTGCTCTCTGTAACAGTCCTTCTATACTGCAGTCTCAATCCTCTGCTCTCCTTAAGGTTCATTCTGAACCCAAGTCTCCAAACTCTGCTTTCTGTATCAGTCCTTCGGCAACCCAGTCTCCAACCTCTGTTCTTTGTAAGAGTCCTTCTGCATCTCAGTCTCAAACATCTTCTCTCTGTAACAGTCCTACTCTACACCAGTATCCAAACTCTGCTCTCTGCAACAGTTCTTCTACACCCCAGTCTTCAACCTCTGCTCTGTGTAACTGTCCTTCTGCAACCCAGTGTCCAAACTCTGCTCTCTGCATCAGTCCTTCTGCATCCCAGTCTCCAACATCTGCTCTCTATAATCGTCCTTCTTCACTCAAGTCTCCAAACTCTGCTCTCTGCAACGATCCTTCTGCACACCAGTCTCCAAACTCTGCTCTACTGCATTTCAGTCACCAACCTCTGCTCTCTGTAACAATCCTTCTGCACCTCAGACTCCAAACTCTGCTCTACGTAATATCCTTCTGCAACCCAGTGTCCAAACTCTCTGTAACAGCCCTTCTGCACCCAGTCTTCAAACTCTGCTTTTTGTAACAGTCCTTCTGCACACCAGTCACCAACCTCTGCTCTCTGTAACAATTCTTCTGCACCCCAGTCTCCACCTCTGCTTTCTGTATTATAATTTTCACCCCAGTTTCCAACGTCTGCTATATGAAACAGTCCTTCTGAATCTCAGTCTCCAACCTCTGCTCTCTGCAACAGTCCTTCTGCACCTCATTATCCAACCTCTGCTTTCTGCAAAATTCTATCTGCACCCCAGTTTCCAAACTGTGCTCTCTGTAACTGTCCTTCTGCACCCCAGTCTCCCACTTCTTCTCTCTCTTATGATCCTTCTGCACCCCAGTCTCCAATTTGCTCTATGCAATGATTCTTCTACAACTGAGTTTCGAACTTTTGCTCTCTTCCTCGATCCTTCTGCACCCACTCTCCAACCTCTTCTCTCTGTATGATCCTTCTGAAAAGAAGTCTCCAAACTCTGCTCTCTGTAACAGTCCTTGTGCACCCAAGTGTCTAAACTCTGCTCTCTGTAAAAGTCCTTCTTAACCTCAGTTCTCCAATCTCTGCTCTCTGCAACATTTCTTCTGCACCCCAGTCTCCAAACCCTTTTCTCTACAACAGTCATTCTGCACCCCTGTCTCCAAACTCTGCTCTCGGTTACAGTCCTTCTGTACTTCACTCTCCAAACTCTGCTCTCTGTAACGGTCCTTTTGCACCTCAGTCTCCAACTTCAGCTCTCTGCCACAGTCTTTCTACACCCCAGTCTCAAATATCTGCTCTCTGCAACAGTCTTTCTACACCCCAGTCTCAAATATCTGCTCTCTGCAACAGTCCTTCTACACGCAAGTCTCCAACCTCTACTCTCTGCAACGATCCTGCTGCACCCCAGTCTCCAACGTCTGCTCTCTGCAACAGTCCTTCTGCACCCCAGTCTCCAACTTCTGGTCTCTATAAGATCCTTCTGCACCCCAGTTTCCAAACTTTGTTCTCTGTGACATTCCTTCTGCACCCCAGTCTCCAAGATCTACTCTATGTAACAGTTTTTCTGTACTGCAGTCTCCAAACTCTGCTCTCTGAAACTGTTATTCTGCAACCCAGTCTCCAACCTCTGCTCTCTGTTACAGGCCTTCTGCACCCCAGTCTCAAACAGCTTTTCTCTGTAATAGTTCTTCTGCAACCCAATCTCCAAACTCTGCTCTCTGTAACACTCCTTCTGCTCCCCAGTCTCCATCGTATTCTCCCTGTAAAAATTCTTCTGCACCCCAGTCTCCAACCTCTCATCTTTGTTAAAGTCCTTCTGCACCTTAGTCTGCAACATCTGCTCTCTGTAACGATCCTTCATTTCCTCAGTCTCCAAACTCTGTTCTTTGTAACAGGCCTTCTTCACCCCAGTCTACAAAGTCTTCTCTTTGGTTCAGTCCTTCTGTACCCCAGTAACCTTCAACTGAACTCTGTAACAATCCTTCTACACCTCAGTCTACCACCTCACCTCTCTGCAACGGTCCTTCTGCACCCCAGTCTCCAACCTCTGCTCTCTGTAACAGTTCTTCTACACCCCAATCTCTAACCTCTACTCTCTGCAACAGTTCTTTTGCACCCCAGTCTCCAACATCTGATCTCTGCAACAGTTCTTCTCCACCCCAGTCTCCAACCTCTGCTCTCTGTAACAGTCCTACTACACCCCAGTCTTCGAACTCTGATCTCTATAACAGGCCTTCTTACCCAAGTCTCCAACCTCTGCTCTCTGTAACAGTTCTTCAGAACCCCAGTCTCCACACTCTGAACTCTGCAACGATCCTTCTGCACACAAGTCTCCAAACTGTGCTCTCTGCAACAGTCCTTCTGCACCCCAGTCTCCAAATTCTGCTCTCTGCAATGGTCCCTCTGCACCCCAGTCTCCAACCTCTGCTTTCTGTATCAGTCCTTCTGCAACACAGTCTCCAAACTCTGATCTCTATAAAAGTCCTTATGCACCTCACTCTGCATCCTCTGCTCTCTGCAACAGTCCTTCTGCACACCAGTCTCCAAAATCTGCTCTTTGCCACAGTCCTTCTCCACCCCAATCTCCAACCTCTTCTCTCTGTAACAGTACTTCTGTACTGCAGTCTCCAAACTCTGCTTTCTGTAACGATCTTTCTGTTTCCCAGTCTACAAACTCTGCTTTCATTATCAGTTTTTCTGAACCCCAGTCTTTATCCTCTTTTCTCTGTAACTTTCCTTCTGCACCTCAGACTCCAAACTCTGCTTTCCGAAACAGTCTTTCTGCGCCCCAATCTCCAACGTCTGCTCTCTGCAACAGTCCTTCTGCACCTCAGTGTCCAACCTCTGCTCTCTGTAAGATCCTTCTGAAACCCAGTCTCCAACCTCTGTTTTCTACAATGGTCTTTCTGCACCCGAGTCTCCAACCTCTGTTCTCTACAAATCTTATTCTGCACCCCATTCTCCGAACTTTTCTCTCTGTAACAGGACTTCTACACCCCAGTCTCCAAACTCTGCTGTCTGTAACAGTCTATCTTTACTGTAGTCTCAAACCTCTTCTCCCTGTAATGGTCCTTCTGCACCCCAGTCTCTAAACTCTGCATTCTGTATCAGTCCTTCTGCACGTCAGACTCCAACCTCTGCTCTCTGCATGAGTTATGCTGCACCCCAGTCTCCAACCTCTGCTCTCTGCAACAGTCCTACTGCACCCCAGTCTCCAACCTCTGCTCTCTGTATCAATTTTTCTGCACCTTAGTCTCCAAGTCTTCTCTATGCAACGGTCCTTCTGCACCCCAGTCACCAACCTCTGTTTTCTACAACACTTCTTCTGCACCCAAGTCTCCAACCTCTGCTCTCTGTAACAGTCCTTCTGTTCCGCAGTCTCCAACCTCTGTTTTCTTTAATGGTCCTTCTGCACCCTAGTTTCAAACCTCTGCTTTCTGTATCAGTCCTTCTGCACCACAGTCTTCAAACTCTGCTGCTGTAACACTTCTTCTGCACATCAGTCTGCAACCTCTGCTCTCTGCAATAGTGTTTCTGAACCCCAGTCTCCAAACTCTGCTTTCTGTATCAGTCCTTCTGCACCCCAGTCTCCAAAATCTGTTCTCTGTAACAGTCCTTCTCCACTTCACTCTCCAACCTCTGCTCTCTGCAACAGTCCTGTGGCACCCCAATCTCCAAATGCTACTCTTTGCAACAGTCTTTCTTCACCCCAGTCTCCAACCTCTACTCTCTGAAACAGTTCTTCTGCACCCTAATCTCCAACCTCTACTCTTTGCAATAGTCATTCTGCACACAAGTCTCAACCTCTACTCTATGAAACAGTCTTCCTGCACCCCAGTCTCCAACATCTGCTCTCTACTATAGTCCTTCTGCACCCCAGTTTCCAATCTCTGCTTTATGTATCAGTACTTCTGCACTCAAGTCTCTAACCACTTCGCTCTGTAACATTCTTTCAGCACCTCAGACTCCAAATTTTGTTCTCAGCAACAGTACTTCTCCACCCCAGTCTCCAAACCCTACTCTCTGCAACAGTCTTTCTGTACCCCAGTCTCCAACCTCCTTTCTACAACAGTCCTTCTGCACCCCAGTCTCCAACATCTGATCTCTCCAACAGTCTTTCTCAACCCCAGTCTCCAACCTCTGCTCTCTGTAACACTCCATATGTACTGCAGTTTCCAAACTCTACTCTATGTAACTGTCCTTCTGCACACCAGTCTCCAACCCCGGCTTTCTCTATCAGTCCTTCTGCACTCAAGTCTTCAACCTCTGCTCTTGGTACAGTCTTTCTGCACCTCAGTCTTTAAATTCTGCTTTCTGCACCCTAATCTCCAACCTATGCTCTCTGCAACAGTCCTTCTACACCCAAGTCTCCAACATCTGCACTCTGCAACTGTTCTTCTGCACCTCAGGCTCCAACCTCTGCTCTCTGCAATAGTATTTCTACAACTCAGTCTCCAACCTCTGCTCTCTGTAACAATCCTTATGTTCCGCAGTCTCCATCTTCTGTTTTCTGTAATGGTCCTGCTGCACTTCAGTTTCCAACCTCTGCTTTCTGTATCAGTCCTTCTGCACCACAGTCTCAAAACTCTGCTGCTGTAACAGTCCTTCTGCACCTCAGTCTGCAGCCTCTGCTCTCTGCAATAGTTGTACTTCACCCCAGTCTCCAAACTCTGCTCTCTGCAATACTCCATCTGCACCCCAATCTCAAACATCGGCTCTCGACAACTGTCCTTCTCCATCCTAGTCTCCAACCTCTGCTCTTTGCAACAGTCCTTCTGCACCCCAGTCTCCAACCTCTGCTTTCTGTATCAGTCCTTCTGCACCTCAGTCTCCAACCTCTGCTCTCTGTAACAGTCCTTCTCCACTTCAGTCTCCAACCTCTGCTCTCTGCAACAGTTCTCCTGCAACCGAATCTCAAACCTCTACTCTCTGCAATAGTCCTTCTGCACCCAAGTCTCCAAACTCTACTCTATGCAACAGTTTTTCTGCACCCCAGTCTCCAACATCTTCTATCTATAACAGTCTTTCTGCACCCCAGTCTCCAATCTCTTCTTTTTGTATCAGTACTTCTGCACTCAATTCTCCAACCACTGCTCTCTGCAACAGTCCTTCTACAGCAAAGTCTCTAACCTCTGCACCCCTCAACAGTCCTTCTACACCTCAGTCTCCAACCTCTGCTCTCTACAATGGTCTTTCTACATTTCAGTCTTCAACATCTACTCTCTGTAACAGTCCTTCTGCACCTCAGTCTCCAATTTCTGCTCTCTGTATGATCCTACTGAACAGAATTCTCTAAACTCTGCTTTCTGTAACAGTCCTTCTGCACCCCAGTCTCTCAACTATACTCTCTGTAACAGGCCTTCTGCATACCAGTCTCCATCTTCTGCTCTCTGTAAAAGGCCTTGTGCACCCAAGTCTCTGAACTCTGCTCTCTTTAACAGTCCTTTTGCACCTCAGTCTCCAAACTCTTCTCTCTGAAACATCCTTCTGAACCCCATTCTCCAAACTCAGCTCTCAGTATCAGTCCTGCACCCCAGTCTCCAAACACTGCTCTCTGTAAAAGTTTTTTTGCACCTCAGTCTTCAACCTCTGCTCTCTAGAACACTCCTTCTATACCTTAGTTTCCATAATCTACTCTCTACAATGATCCTTCTGAACCCCAGTCTCCGACCTCTGCTCTATGCAATAGTCCTGTGGCACACCAGTCTCCAAATGTTACTCTCTGCAACAGTTTTTCTCCACCCAGTCTCCAACCTCTGCTCTCTGCAACAGTTCTCCTACAACCCTGTCTCCAATCTCTACTCTCTGTAATAGTCCTTCTGCACCCAAGTCTTCAACCTCTACTCTATGCAACAGTCCTTCTGCACCCCAGTCTCCAACATCTGCTCTCTACAACAGTCCTTCCACACCACAGTCTCCAAACTCTGCTTTCTTTAACAGTCCTTTTGCACCTCACTCTGAAACCTCTGCTCTTGGCAACAGTCCTTCTGTTCCCCAGTTTTTAACCTCTGCTCTCTGCAACAGTCCTTCCTCACCCAAGTCTCCAAAATATGCTCCCTATAACAATCCTTTTCCACTGCAATCTCCAAACTCTGCTCTCTGTAACAGTTTTTCTGTACTGCAGGCTCCAGCCTCTGCTCTCTGTAACGGTATTTCTGCACCCCAGTCACCAAACTCTGCTTTCTGTATCAGTCCTTCTGCAACCCGGTCTCTAACCTCTGGTCTCTGAAACAGTCCTTCTGCACCTCAACTCCAACCTCTGCTCTCTGCAACAGTACTTCTGCGCCCCAATCTCAAACCTCTGCTCTCTGCAACATTCCTTCTGCACCTCAGTGTTCTAATTCTGCTCTCTTTAATAGACTTCTGAAACCCAGTCTCCAACCTCTGCTTTCTGCAATGATCCCTGTGCACCCCAGTCTTCAACCTATGTTCTCTACAACACTTATGCTGCACCCCAGTCGCCATCCGGTGCTCTTTGTAACAGTCCTTCTGCACCACATTCTTCAACCTCTGCTCTCTGAATTACTTCTTCTGCACCCCAGTCTCCAATATCAGCTCTCTGCAACAGTCCTTCTGCACCCCAGTCTCCAAAATCTTTTCTCTGCCACAGTTCTTCTCCACCCCAGTCTCAAACCTCTGCTTTCTGCAACAGTCCTTCTGCACCCAGGTCACCAAGGTCTGCTTTCTGTATCAGTCCTTCTGAACCCCAGTCTCCAACCTCTGCTCTCTGTAACAGTCCTTCTGCACCTCAGTCTCCAACCTCTACTCTCTGCAGCAGTCCTTCTCCACCCCAGTCTCCAACCTCTGCTGTCGGCAACAATCCTTCTGGACGCCAATCTCCAATCTCTACTCTCTGCAACAGTCGTTCTACACACAAGTCTCCAATCTCTGCTTCCTTTAACAAGCCTTCTGCACCTCAGTCTGAAAACTCTGCTCTCTGCAACGATCCTTCTGCACCTTAGTCTCCAACCTCTGCTCTCTGTAACAGTCCTTCTGTACCTCAGTCTTCAACCTCTGCTCTCTGCAAGATCCTTTTGCAACCCAGTCTTTAAACTCTGCTCTCCGTAACTGTTCTTCTGCAACCCAGTCTCCAAGCCCTGCTCTCTGTAACAGGTCTTCTACACCCAAATCTCCAAACTCTGCTTTCTGTAACAGGCCTTTTGACCCCAGTCTCCATTTTCTGCTCTCAGAAACAATCCATCTGCACACCAGTCTCTAACCTATGCTGTCTGTCAGATCCTTGGAGACTTGGGTGCAGAAGGCCTGTTACAGAGAGCAGAGGATGGAGCCTGCTGTGCAGAAAACCTCTTACAAAGAGCAGAGGTTGGAGACTGATGTGCAGGAGGACTGTTGCAGAGAGCAGAGGTTGGAGACTGTGGTGAAGAAGTATCATTGCAGAGAGCAGAGGTTGAAGACAGAGGTGCAGAAGGATTGCTACAGAGAGCAGAGGTTGGAGACTGGGGTGCAGCAGGACAGTTGCAGAGAGCACTAGTTTGAGACAGGGGTGCAGAAGAAATGTTGCTGAGAGAAGAGGTTTGAGACTGGGGTGTAGAAGGACTGTAGCAGAGAGCAGAGTTTGGAGACTGAGGTGCAGAAGGACTGTTACAGAGAGCAGATGTTGGAGACTGCGGTGCAAAGAACTGTTACAGAGAGCACATGTTGGAGACTTAGGCTCAGAAGGATTGTTACAGAGAGCAGAGGATGGATACTGGGGTGCAGTAGGACTGTTAAAGAGAGAAGAGGTTGGAGACTGGGATGCAAAAAGATCATACAGAGCGCAGAATCTGGATACTGGGGTGCAGAAGGACTGTTGCAGAGAGCAGAGTTTAGAGTCCGAGGTCCAGAAGGATCCTTGAAGAGAGAAGTCGTTAGAGACTGGGGTGCAGATGGACTGTTACAGAAAGCAGAAGTTGGAAATTCGGGAGAAGATGGACCGTTACATAGAGAAGAGGTTGGAGACTGCGATACAAAAGGACTGTTACAGGGAGAAGAGATTGGAGACTTGGTGCAGAAGGACTGTCATAGAAAGCAGAGGTTAGAGACTGAGTGTCAGAAGAATCCTTACAGAGAGCAGAGATTGGAAACTGTGGTGCAGAAGGATCGTTTCAGAAAGCAAATGTAGGAGACTGGGGTCAGATAGACAGGTATAAAGAGCACAGTCAAAGGAAGGAGGTGCAGAAAAAATGTTGCAGAGTGAGTGCAGAGTTTGGAGACCGGGGTGCAGAAGGACTGTTGCAGAGAGCAGAGGATGGAGACTGAGGTGCGGAAGGACTGATACAGAAAGCAGACATTGGAGACTGGGGTGCAAAAGGACCGTTACAGAGAGCAGAGGTGGGCGAGTGTGGTACAGAAGGATTGTTACAGAGAGCACAGGTTGGAGACTTGGGTGCACAAAGACTTTTGCAGAAAGCAGAGGATGGAGACTGAGGTGAAGAAGGGTCGTTGCAGAGAGAAGATTTTGGAGACTGGGTTGCAGAACGCCTGTTATAGAGTGCAAAGTTTGGAGAGTGGGGTGCCGAAGGTCTGTTACAGAGAGCAGAGTTTTGATACTGGGGTACAGAAGCACTGTTACAGATAGCACAGTTTCGAGACTGGTTTGCAGAAGAAACTTACAGAGAGCATTTTGGAGTCTGAGGTACAGAAGGTCTGTTACAGAAAGCAAAGTTTGGAAACTGGGGTTCAGAAGGATTGTTCCAGAGAGCAGAGTTTTCAGACTGAGGTGCAGAAGGACTGTAGCAGAGAGCAGGTATTAGATCCTGGGGTGCAGAATTACTGTTAGAGAGAGCAGTGTTTTGAAACTGGGGTGCAGAAGGATGGTTGCAGAGAGCACAAGTTGGACACTTGGGTGCAGAAGGCCTGATACAGAGAGCAGAGTTTGAAGACTGGGGTGCAGAATGCCTGTTACAGAGAGCAGAGTTTGGAGACTAGGGTGCAGAAGAACTGTTGCACAGAGCAGAGTTTGGATTGCAGAAGGATCTAACAGAGAGCAGAGTTTGGAGACTGAGGTGCAGAAAAACTTTTACAGAGATTAGAGGTTGGAGACTTAGGAGCAGAAGGACTGTTGTAGAGAGCAGAGGTTAGAGACTTAGGAGCAGAAGGACTGTTATAGAGAGCAGAGGTTAGAGACTGAGGTCCAGAAGGATTGTTACAGAGATCAGAGTGTGGAGACTGGTGCAGAAGGAGTTTACAGAGAGCAGAGTTTGAAGACTGGGGTGCAATAAAACTGTTACTGAGAGTAGAGGTTGGAGACTGGGGTTCAAAAGAACTGTTGCAGAGAGCAGAATTTGGAGACTGAGGTGCAGAAGGACTGTTACACAGAGCAGATATCAGAATCTGGGGTGCAAAAAGACCATTGCAGAGAGCAGAAGTTGAAACCTGGGGAGAAGAAGGATCTATGCAGAGAGCAGATTTTGGATACTGGGGTGCAGAAGGATTGTTACAGAGAGAAGAGTTTGGAGACTGACGTGCAGAATGATCGTTTCTGAGAGCAGAGGTTGGAGAATGGGGTGCAGAAGGACCATTATAGATTGCAGAACTTGGAGACTGAGGTGGAGAAAAATCGTTGCAGAGAGCAGAGGTTGAAGACTGAGATGCAGAAGTATCGCTACAGAAAGCAGAGTTTGGAGACTGGGTTGCAACAGGACAGTTACAGAGAACACAGGTTGGAGACTGGGGTGCACAAGAAATGTTGCAGAGAGCAGAGGTTGGAGACTGGGGTGCAGAAGAACTGTAGCAGAGAGCAGAGGTTGGAGACTGGGGTGCAGAAGGACTGTTGCAGAGAGCAGACTTTGGAGACTCGAATGCAGAAGGATCATTGCAGAGAGCAGTGGTTCAAGACTGGGATGTAGAAGGACTGTTGCAGAGAGAAGAGGTTGGACACTGGGGTGTACAAGGACTGTTGCAGAGAGCAGAGGTTGGAGACTTAGGTGCAGAAGGACTGTTACAGAGAGCCGAGGTTGAAGACTGGGGTGCAGAATAACTGATATGGAAAGTAAAGTTTAGAGACTGGGGTGCAGAAGAGGTTGGAGACTGCGGTAGTGAAGAACTGTTAGAGAGAGCAGAGTTTGGAGCCTGGGGTGCTAAGGACTGTTGCAGAGAACAGAGATTGCAAACTGGGATACAAAAGGACCCTTGCAGAGAACAGAGGTTGGAGACTGCAGTACAGAAAAAACTGTTACAGATAGCAGATTTTGGAGCCTGGGATGCAGAAGGATTGTTACAGATAGCACTGATTTGAGACTGGGTTTCAGAAGAATCGTAGCAAAGAGCAGAGGTTTCAGACTGAGGCTTAAAAAACTGTTACAAAGAGTAGAGGTTAGATTCTGAGGTGCAGTAGGACTGTTACAGAGAGCAGAGTTTGGAGACTGGGGTGCAGAAGGACTATTAAAGAGAGCAGAGGTTGTAGACTGAGGTGCAGAAAGATCACTTCTGAGAGAAGAGATTTGAGACTGGGATGCAGAAGGACTGTTACATATTGCAGAACTTGGAGACTGAGGTGCAGAAGGACTTTTAGAGAGAGGAGATGTTGGAGACAGAAGTGCAAAAGGATTTTTACAGAGAGAAGAAAAAGGAGACTGTGGAGCCGAAGGATCATTGCAGAGAGCAGAGGTTGGAGAATGAGGTGCAGAAGGATCACTGCAGAGAGCTGAGGTTGGAGTCTTGGGTGCAGCAGGACAGTTACAGAGAGCAGATGTTGGAGACTGAGGTGGAGAAGGATCGTTGCAGAGAGAAGAGGTTCAGACTGAGGTTTAGAAGGACTGTTACAGAGAGCATAGGTTGGAATCTGAGGTGCAGAAAGACTCTTACAGAAAGCAGAGGTTGACAATTGAGGTGCAGAAGGACCGTTATAGAGAGAAGAGTTTGGAGGTTGCGGTACAGAAGGACTGTTAGAGAGAGCAGAATTTGGAGACATTGGTGCAGAAGGACTGTAGTAGAGAGCAGATGTTGGAGACTAGGAATCAGAAGGACTGTTACAGAGAGCAGACGTTTTAGACTGAGGTGCAGAAGATTGTTAGAGAGAGCTGACGTTGGAGACTGGGGTACAGAAGGACCATTACAGAAAACAAAGGTTGGAGAGTGAGGTGCAGAAGAACTTTTACAGTGTGCAGAGGTTGGATACTGGGGTACAGAAGGACTGTTACAGAGATGAGAGGTTGGAGAAAGGGATGCCAAAGGATCTTACAGAGAGCAGAGTCTGGAGACTGGGGTGCAGAATGACTGTTGCAGAGAGCAGAGGTTGGAGACTGAGGTGCAGAAGCATTGTTGCAGAAAACTGTTACAGAGAGCAGAGGTTAAAGACTGGGGTGCAGAAGACCTGTTACAAAGAGCAGAGGTTGGAGACTTAGGTGCAGAACTATTGGTACAGATAGCACATTTTGGAGACTGGGGTGCAGAAGGATCGCTGCAGAGAGCAGAGGTTTCAGACTGAGGCTTAGAAAGATTGTTACAGAGAATAGAGGTTGTAATGTTAGGTGGAGAAGGACTGTTACAGAAAGCAGAGGTTGACAATTGGGCTACAGAAAAACCATTATAGAAAGAAGAGGTTGGAGACTGCGGTAAAGAAGAACTGTTAGAGAGATCAGAGTTTTGAGACTTTGGTGAAAAAGGACCGTTGTAGAGAGTAGATTTTGGAGACTAGGTTGCAGAAGGACTGTTACAGAGAGTAGACGTTGGAGACTGAAGTACAGAAGATTTTTAGAGAGAGCAGAGTTTATAGACTGGGGTACAGAAGGACCATTAAGGAGAAGAGGTTGGAGACTGAGGTGCAGAAGGAATTTTACAGAGAGCACAGGTTGGATACTGGGGTGCAGAAGGACTGTTACAGAGAGCAGAGGTTGGAGAAAGGGATGCAAAAGGATCTTACAGAGAGCAGAGTCTGGAGACTGGGGTGCAGAAGGACTGTTGCAGAGAGCAGAGGTTGGAGACTTAGATGCAGAAAGATCGTTGCAGAGAGAAGAGGTTGAAGACTGGGGTGCAGAAGGACTGTTACAGAGAGCAGAGTTTCGAGATTGGGATGCAGAAGAATTATTACAGAGAGGAAAGTTTGTAGACTGGGGTGCAGAAAGCCTGTTACAGAGAGCAGAGGTTGGAGACTGAGGTGCAGAAGGAGTGTTAAAGGGAGCAGAAGTTGGAGACTGAGGTGCAGAAGGATTGGTACAGAGAGGAGAGGTTAGAGACTGAGGTCTAGAAGGACTGTTACAGAGAGAAGAGGTTAGAAACTGTGGTATAGAAGGATCGTTTCAGAGAGCAGAGTTTGGAAACTTAGGTGCAGAAGGATCGTTGGAGAGAGAAGAGGTTGGAGGCTGAGGTGCAGAAGGACAGTTACAGAGAGCACAGTTTGTAGACTGGGGTAAGAAAGACAGTTATAGAGAGCACAGTTTGGAGAGTGGGGTGCAGAAGAAATGCTGTAGTGAGCAGAGATTGAGACTGCGGTACAGAAGTACTGTTACAAAGAGCACAGGCTGGAGACTGGGGTGCAGAAGAAATGTCACAGAGAGCAGAGTTTGCAGAAGGATCTTACAAAGAGCAGAGGCTGGAGACTGGGGTCAGAAAGACTGTTGCAGAGAACAGAATTGGAGACCGGGGTGCAGAAGGATCGTTGCAGAGAGCAGAGGTTGGAGACTGGAGTATAGAAGGACTGTAGCAAAGAGTAGAGGTTGGAGACTGGGGTGCAGAAAGACTGTTGCCGAGAACAGAGGTAGGAGACTGGGGTGCAGAAGGACTGTTACAGGTAGCACAGTTTCAAGACTGGGTTTCAGAAGGATCTTACAGAGAGCATTTTGGAGACTGAGGTTCAGGAGGTCTGTTACAAAGAGGTTGGAAACTGGGGTGCAGAAGGAATTGTTGCAGAGAGAAGCTTTTTCAGACTGAGGTGCAGAAAGACTGTTGCACAGAGCAACAGTTCCTGGAGTGCAGAAGAACTGTTACAGAGAGCAGAGTATGGAAACTGGGGTGCAGAAGGATCGATGCAGAGAGCAGAGGTTGAAGATTTGGGTGCGAAAGGCCTGTTAAAGAGAGAAGAGTTATAAGACTGGGGTGCAGGAGGCCTGTTACAGAGAGCAGAGTTTGAAGACTGAGGTGCAGAAGGACTTTTACAGAGAGTAGAGTTTGGAGACTGAGGAGCAGAAGGAACGTTGTTGAGACCAGAGGTTGGAGACTGATTTCCAGACGAATTGTTACAGAGATCAGAGGGTGGTGATTGAAGTGAAGAAGGAGTGTTACAGAGAGCAGAATTTTGAGATTGGGGTGCAAAAGAACTGTTACCGAGAGCAGAGGGTGGAGACTGGGGTGCAGAGGACTGTTGCAGAGAGCAGAGTTTGGAGACTGAGATGGAGAAGAACTGTTACAGAGGGCAGAGTTTGGAGACTGGGGTGCAGAAGAACTAATACACAAAGTAGAGGTTGGAGACTGGGGTGTAGAAAGACCGTTTCATAGAGCAGAGTTTAGAGACTGCTGTACAGAAGGGCTGTTACAGGGAGGAGAGGTTGGAAATTGAGGTTCTAAAGGATCGTAGCAGAGAGCAGATGTTGTAGACTAGTGTGCAGAAGGATCTTACTGAGAGCATAGTTTGGAGACTGAGCTGCATAAGGACTATTACAGAGAGCAGAGGTTGAAGACTGGGGTGCAGAAGAATTGTTGACGAGAGCAGAGGCTGCAGACTTAGGTGCAGAATGATTGTGGAGGAGAGCAGAGGTTGGAGACTGTGGTGGAGAACGATACTTACAGAGAGCAGAGGTTGGAGACTGGGGTGCAAAAGGACAGTTACAGAGAGCACAGGTTGAAGACTGGGTGCAGAAGAAATGTTGTAGAGAGTAGAGGTATGAGACTAGGGTGCAGAAGGACTGTTACAGAGAGCAGAGTTTGTAGACTGAGGTGCAGAAGGACCAATGCAGAGAGCTGAAATTAGAGATTTAGGTGCAGACGATTGTTACATAGAGCAGAATTTAGATACTGGCGTGTATATGGACTGTTGCAGAGAGTAGAGATTGTAAACTGAGGTGCAGAAAGATCGTTGAAGAGAGAAGAGGTTGGAGACTGAAGTGCAGAAGGCCTGTTACGGAGAGGAGAGTTTGGAAACTGGAGTGCAGAAGGCCTTTTACAGAGAGCAGAGGTTGGAGAATGGGGTGCAGAAAGACTGTTACTGATAGCACAGTTCGGAGACTGGGGTACAGAAGGATCGTTGCAGAGAGCAGAGGTTTCAGACTGAGGTGCAGAAAAACTGCTCCAGAGAGCATAAGTTGGAGTCTGAGTTGCAGAAGGACTATTACAGAAAGAAGAGGTTGGCAATTGGGGTGCAGAAGGTCCGTTTCAGACAGAAGAGGTTTTGGACTGCGCTATAGAAGGACTGTTACAGAGAGCAGAGTTTGGAGACTGGGGTGCAAAGGACCATTGCAGAGAGCAGAGGATGGAGCCTTGGGAGAAGAACGATCATTGCAGAGAGCAGATATTGGAGACTGGGGTGCAGAAGGACTGTTCCAGAGAGCAGAGGTTGGAGAATGAGTTGCAGGAGGATCATTACAGAGATCAGAGGTTGGAGACTGAGGTGCAGAAGGACTTTTACAGAGAGCAGAGGTTTGAGACTGGGGTCCAGAAGGATTCTTACAGAGAACAGAGGATGGAGACTCGGGTGCATAAGGAGTGTTATAGAGAGGAGAGTTTGGAGATTCTGGCTCAGAAGAACTGTTAAAGAGAGCAGAGTTTTTAGACTGGTGTTCAGAAGGATTGTTACAGAGTGCAGAGGTTTGATTCGGGTGCAGCAAGACTGTTACAGATAGTAGAGCTTGGAGACTGGTGTGCAGAAGAACTGTTACATAGAGCAGAGGTATGAGACTGCGGTGGAGAAGACCTGTTACAGAGAGCATTGGTTGGAGACTGAGGTTCAGAAGGATCCTTACAGAGAACAGCAGTTGGATACTGAGTTGCAGAAGACCTGTTAAAGAGAGCACAGGTTGGATAGTGAGTTGCAGAAAGATTGTTACAGAGAGCAGAGGTTAGAGACTGAGGTGCAGAAGGAGTGTTCCAGAAAGCAGAGTTTGATGCTTAGGGTGCAGAAGTATCATTTCAGAGAGAAAAGGTTGGAGACTGAGGTGCAGAAGCACTTACAGAGAGCAGAGGTTGGAGACTGGGGTGCAGAAAGACAGTTACAGAGAGCACAGGTTGGAGACTGTGGTGCAGAAGAAATGTTGCAGAGAGCATAGATTTGAGACTAGGGTGCAGAAGCACTATTGCAGAGAGCAGAGGTTGGAGACTGAGGTGCAGAAGGACTGTTACAGAGAGCAGAGGTTGGAGACTGGGGTGCAGAAGGACTGTTGCAGAGAACAGAGGTTGGATACTGGGGTGCAGAAGAACCGTTGCAGAGAGCAGAGTTTTGAGACTGAGGTGCAGAAGGTTTGTTACAGAGAGCAGAGGTTAGATACTGGGTGCAGACGGACTGTTACAGAGAGCAGAGTCTAGACACTGGGCTGCAGAAGGATCTTAGAGAGAGCAGACGTTGGAGACTGATGGTAGAAGGACTGTAGCAGATAGCAGAGGTTGGAGACTGAGGTGCAGAATGGCAGTTTCAGAGAGAAGAGGTTGGAGACTGGGGTGCAGTAAGCCTGTTACAGAGAGCAGAGTTTGGAGACTGAGATGCAGAAGGACTGTTACAGAGAGCAGAGTTTGGAGACTTAGGTGCAGGAGGATTTGTACAGAGAGAAGAGGTTGGAGACTAGGTGCATAAGGCCTGTTACAGAGAGCAGAGTTTGGACATGAGGTGCAGAAGGATCGTTACAGAGAGCAGAGGTTGGACATGAGGTGCAGAAGGACTGTTACAGAGAGCAGAGCTCGGAGACTGGGGTGCAGAAGGACTGTTGGAGAGAGCAGAGGTTGGAGACTGGGATGCAGAAGGATCGTTGCAGAGAGCAGATGTTGGATACTGGGGTATAATAAGACGTTTGCAGATAGCAGAGGTTGGAGACTGGGGTGCAGAAGGTCTGTTGCAGAGTGTAGAGTTTGTAGCCTGGGTTCAGAAGGACAGCTGTAGAGAACAGAGTTTATATACTGGGGCGCACAAGGGCCGTTCCAGAGAGATGAGTTTGGAGACTGAGGTGGAGAATGACTGTTACAGAGAGGAAAGTTTGGAGAACTGGGTGCTACAGGATCTTATGGAGAGAAGACGTTGGAGACTGGGATGCAGAAGGATCGTTGCAGAGAGCAGAGGTTTCAGACTGGGATGTAGAAAGACTTTTGCGGAGAGCAGAGGTTGGCGACTGGGGTGCAGAAGGCCTGTTACAGAGAGCTGAGTTTGGAGACTGGGTTGCAGGAGACCTGTTACAGAGAGCAGATGTTGGGGACTGGGGTGCAGAAGGATTGTTACAGATAGCACAGTTTGGAGACTGGGTTGTAGAAGGATTGTTACAGAGAGCAGAAGTTTCAGACTGAGGCTTAGAAGGACTGTTACAGAGAGCAGAGTTTGGAGACTGGGGTGCAGAAGGACCGTTGCAGAGAGTAGATGTGGGAGACTGGGATGCAGAAGGATCGTTGCAGAGAGAAGAGGTTGGAGACTGAGGTGCAGAAGGAATGTTACAGACAGCAAAGTTTTTAGTCTGGGGTGCAGAATAACTGATACGGAAAGTAGAGTTGGAGACTGGGGTGCAGAAGGACTGTTACAGAGAGCAGAGTTTTTAGCCTGGGGTGCAGAAGGACAAATGTAGAGAACAGAGGTTGTATACTGAGGTGCACAAGGGCCGTTGCAGAGAGATGAGGGTGGAGACTGACGTGCAGAATGACTGTTACAGAGAGCAAAGTTTGGAGAACGGGGTGCAAAAGGATATTACAGAGAGCAGACGTTAGAGACAGGGATGCAGAAGGATCGTTGCAGAGAGCAGAGGTTGGAGACTGGGGTGTAGAAGGACTTTTGCAGAGAGCAGATGTTAAAGAATGGGGTGGAGAAGGCCTGATACAGAGAGCAGAGTTTGCAGACTGGGTTGCAAAAAACCTGTTACAGAGAGCAGGTGTTGGAGACTGGGGTGCAGAAGGATTGTTACAGATCGCACAGTTTGGAGACTTTTGTTTAGAAGGATTGTTAAAGAGAGCAGAAGTTTCAGACTGAGGCTTAGAAGGACTGTTACAGAGAGGAGAGGTTGGAAATTGGGATTCAGAAGAAGCGTTATAGAGAGAAGAGGTTGGAGTCTGGGGTGCAGAAGGACCATTGCAGAGAGCAGATGTGGGAGACTGGGGTTCAGTAGGACTGTAACAGAGAGCAGACGTTAGAGACAGAGGTGCAGAAGGATTGTTACAGAGAGCAGAGATTAGAGACTGGGGTGCAGAAGGACAATTACAGAGAGCAAAGGATGGAGACTGAGGTGCAGAAGGACTTTTACAGAGAGCAGAGGTTGGAGACTGAGGTGTAGAAAGATTGGTGCAGAGAAGAGTTTGGAGTCTGGGGTGCAGAAGGACGTTTACAGAAAACAGATGTATGCAATTGCAGAGCAGATGGACCATTACAAAAAGAAGAGGTTGGAGACTTCGATACAAAAGAACTTTTACGGAGAGCAGAGTTTGGAGACTGGATAGAAGAAGGATCATTGCAGAAAGCAGATACTGGAGACTGGGGTGAAGAAGGACTCTTACAGAGAGCACAGGTTGGAGACTGGGGTGCAGAAGAAATGTTGCAGACAGCAGAGTTTGAAGACTTGAGTGCATAAGGACTTTGGCAGAGAGCAATGTTTGGAGACTGTGGTGCAGAAGGACTGATACAGAGATCAGAGGTTGGAGACTTGGGTGCAGAAAAATCGTTTCAGAGAGCAGAGGTTGGAAATTAAGGTGCAGAAGGATCGTTACACAGAGCATATTTTGGTTTCTGGGGTGTAAAAAGACTGCTGCAGAGAGCAGAGTTTGAAGACTGTTTAAAAGAACTGATAAAGAGAGCAGATGTTGGAGACTGGGGTTCAGAAGTACTGTAGCAGAGAGCAGAGTTTGGAGACTGAGGTGCAGAAGGACTGTTGCCGAGAGCAGAGGTTGGAGACTGGTGTTCTGAAGAACCGTTGCAAAGAGCAGAAGTTGGAGACTGAGTTGCAGAAGGACTGTTACAGAGAGCAGAGGTTGGAGACTGGGGTGCAGAAGGACTATTGCAGAGAGCAGTGGTTGGAGACTGAGGTGAAGAATGATCGTTGCAGAGAGAAGAGGTTGGAGACTGGGGTGCAGAAGGCATGTTACAGAGAGCAGAGTTTGGAGACTTGGGTGCAGAAGGACTGTTAAAGATAGCACAATTTTGAGACTGGGTTGCAGAAGGATCTTACAGAGAGCATTTTTTAGACTGAAGTTCAGAAGGACTGTTACATACAACAGAGTTTGGAAACTGGGTTACAGAAGGATTTTTGCAGAGAGCCGAGTTTTTAAACTGAGGTGTAGAAGGACCTTTACAGAGAGCAGATTTTGGAGACTGTGGTATAGAAGGACTATTACAGAGAGCAGAGTTTGGAGACTGGGGAGCAGAAGGACTGTTGCGGAGTACAGAGGTTGGAGACTGAGGTACAGAATGAGTGTTACAGAGAGCAGAGGTTGGAGACTCGGGTGCAGAAGGATAATTGCAGAGAGCAGATTTTTAAGACTGAGGTACAGAAGAAGTGTTGCAGAGAGCAGATGTTGGAGATTGGGGTGCACAAGGACTGTTGCAGCGAGCAGAGATTGGAGACTGCAGTGCAGAGGGATTGTTACAGAGAACAGAGGTTGGAAAGTGGGGTGCAGAGGTTGGAGACTGCAGTATAGAACGACTTTAACAGAGAGCAGAGGTTTGAGAATATGGTGCAAAAGGACTGTTACGGAGAGAAGAGATTGGAGACTGGGTTGCAGAATGACTGTTATAAAGAGCAGAGGTTGAAGACTGCGGTTTACAAGAACTGTTGCAGAGAGCAGATGATGGAGACTTGGGTGAAGAAGGACTGTTGCAGAGAGGAGAATTTGGAGCCTGGGGTGCAAAAGATTCTTACAGAGAGCAGAAGTTACAGACTGCGGTACAAAAGGAGTGTTACAGAGAGCAGAGGATGGAGACTGGGGTGGAGAAGGTCTGTTTCAGAGAGTAGATATTGGAGACTGGGGTGCAGAAGAACTGTTTCAGAGATCAGAATTTGGAGACTGGGGTGCAGAACGATTGTTGCAGAGAGCAGAACTTGGAGACTGATGTGCTGCAGGACTCTTGCAGACAACAGCGGTTTGAGAATAGGGTGCAGAAAGACCGTTAGAGAGAGCAGATGTTGGAGACTGAGGTGCAGAAGGATTTTTACATAGAGCAGAGTTTGGAGACTTGGGTGAAGAAGGACTGTTTCAGAGATCAGAGTTTGGAGACTGGGGTGCAGAAGAATCTTTCAGAAAGCAGAGTTTGGAGACTGGGGTGCAGATGAACTGTTGCACAGACCAGAAGTTGGATACTGGGGTGAAGAAGGACTGTTCCAGAGAGTAGAGTTTGGAGACGGGGTTGCAGAAGGATCTTACATAGAGCAGAAATTGGAGACGGAGGTGCAGATGAAATGATACCCAGAGCAGAGTTTGGAGACTGGGGTGCAGAAGGACCATTGAAAAGAACAGAGGTTAGAGATTGGCATGCAGAAGGACCGTTGCAGAGAGCAGAGGTTGGAGACTGGGTGGAGAATGAATGCTATAGAGAGCAGAGTTTGGAAACTTGGTTGCAGAAAAATCTTATAAAGAGCAGAGTTTGGAGAATGGGGTGCAGAAGGACTGTTACAGAGAGCAGAGGTTGGAGACTGAGTTGCAAAAAAACTGTTACAGAAAGCAGAGTTTGGAGACTGTGGTGAACAAGGATCCTTGCAGAGAGCACAGTTTTTAGACTGAGGTTCAGAAGGACTGTTGCAGAGAGCAGATGTTAAAGACTGGGGTGAAGGAGGACTTTTGCAGAGAGAAGAGTTTGGAGACTGGGGTGCAAAAGGATTGGTACAGAGAGCAGAGTTTTGAGACTGGGGTGCAGTAGGACCATTGCAGATTTCAGACTTTGGAAACTGAGGTGCAGAAGGATTGTAACAGAGAACAGAAGTTGGATACTGTGGTGCAGAATGACTGATACATAGAACAGAGTTTGGAGACTGCGGTGCAGAAGGCCGTTTAAGAGAGTAGAGTTTGGTGAAGGTATGCAAAACGACTGTTACAGAGGGCAGAGTTTGGAGACTGGGTTTCAGAAGGATCTTACAAAGAGCAAAGGTTGGAGACTGAGGTGCAGGTGTACCATTACAGAGAGTAGAGCTTGGATACTGAGGTGCAGAAGAACCATTGCAGAGAGCAGAGGTGGAGTCAGAGATGCAGAAGGACTTTTACAGAGAGCAGAGATTGGAGACTGGGGTGCAGAAGGACTGCAGCAGATAGCAGTTTTTGGAGACTGGGATGAAGAAGGACTGTTGCAGAAAGCACGTGTTAGAGACTTGGGTGCAGTAGGACTATTGCAGAGAGTAGAATTTGGAGAATGAAGTGCAGAAAGACTGTTACAGACAGCAGAGTTTAGAGACTGGGTTGAAGAAGAACTGATACAGAAAGCAGAAGTTAAAGACTGGGGTGCAGAAGGACCGTTACAGAGAGCAGAGTTTAGAGACTGCAATATAGGAGGACTGTTACAAAGAGCAGAGGTTGGAGAATGGTTTATAAAAGAACTGTTTCAGAGTTCAGATGTTGGAGACTGGGATTCAGAAGAACTCTTGCAGAGAGCAGAGTTTAAAACCTGGGGTGCAAAAGAACTGTCACAGAGAGTAAGTTTGGAGACTGAGGTGCAGAAAGAATGTTACAGAGAGCAAAGTTTGGAGACTGGGGTGCAGAATTACTGATACAGAAATCAGAGGTTTGAGACTGGGGTGCAGAAGGACCATAACAGTGAACAGAGGTTGGAGACTGTTGTTCAGGAGAACTGTTGCAGAGAACAGAGGTTAGAGAATGGTGTGCAGAAGGACTGTTACAGAGAGCAGAGGTTAGAGAATGGGGTGCAAAAGTAGGGTTGCTGAGTTCAGAGGTTGGAGACAAAGGTGCAGAAGGATTGTTACAGAGAGCAGAGGTTGGAAACCGTGGTGCATAAGGACTGATACAGATAGCAGAGGTTTGAGACTGTGGTGCAGAAGGACTGTTACAGAGAGCAGAGGTTGGAGACTTGGGAGAAGAAGGACTGTTGCAGAGAACAGAGGTTGGAGACTGGGTTGCGGCAGGACCGTTGAAGAAAGAAGAGGTTGGAGACTGGGTTGGAGAAGGAATGTTACAGAGAGCAGAGTTTGGAAACTGGGGTACAGAAGGACCTTACAGAGAACAGAGGTTAGAGACTGGGGTGCAGAAAGAGTGTTAAATATAGGAGACGTAGGATTCTGAGGTGCAGAAGGTCTTTTGCAGAGAGCAGATGTTAGAGACTGGGGTGCAGAAGGATCATTGCAGAGAGCAGACGTTGGAGACTGAGGTGGAAAAAGACTGTTACAAAGAATAGAGGTTGGAGATTGTGATGCAAAAGGCTTGTTTCAGAGAGCAGAGGTTCTAGACTGGGGTGCAGAAGAACTATTAGAGATAGAAGAGTTGTTAGACAAAGTTGCAGAAGGATCCTACATAGAGCAGAGATTGTAAGCCGAGGTGCAGCAGGACTGTTACAGAGAGCAGAGCTTGAAGACTGGGGTGCAGAAGGCCTTTCACGAAGAGCAGAGTTTGTCGAAGGGCTCCAGAATTACTTTTACATATGGAAGAGTTGAAAACTGCTTTGCAGAAGGATCTTACGGAGAGCAGATGTTGGAGACAGAGGTGCAGAAGGACTGTTACAGAGAGTAGAGGTTGAAGACTGAGGTGCAGAAGGATCATTGCAGAGAACAGAATTGTAAGACTGAGGTGCCGAAGGACTGTTGCAGAGAGCACATGTTGGAGACTGGGGTTCAGAAGGACTGTTACAGAGAGCTGAGGTTGTAGACTGGGGTGCAGAAGGATCATTGTAGAGAGCAGAGGTTTGGTACTGGGGTGCAGAAGGATCGTTATAGAGAACAGACTTTAGAGAATAAGGTGCAGAAGGGCTGTTACTGAGAGCAGAGTTTGGAGACTTGGTTGCAGAAGGATCTTACAGAGAGCACATGTTGGAGACTGACGTGCAGAAGGACTGTTGCAGAGACCAGAGGTTGGAGACTGGGGTGCACAAGGACTGTTACACAGAGCAGAGGTTGAACACTGGGTTGTAGAAAAATTGTTGCAGAGAGCAGAGGTTGGAGACTTGGGTGCAGAAAGACTGTTGCAGAGGGCAGAATTTGGAGACTTAGGTGCAGAAGGACTGTTACAGAGAGCAGAGTTTGGAGACTTGGGTGCAGAAGGACTGTTACAGAGAGCAGAGTTTAAAGACTAGGGTACAGAAGGACTGTTGCAGAGAGCAGATGTTGTAGACTGTGGTTCAGAAGGACTGTAGAAGAGAGCAGAAGTTAGAGAATGGGGTGCAGAAGTAAGGTTGCAGAGAGCAGAGGTTGGAGAAAAATGTGCAGAAGGACTATTACAGAGAGCAGAGGTTGGAAACAGTGGTGCAGAAGGACGGATACAGAAAGCAGAGGTTTGAGATGGTGGTGCAGAAGGACCGTTACAGAGAGCAGAGTTTGAAGACTGTGGTACAGAAGGGCTGTTACAGAGAGCAGAGTTTGGAGACTGGGTTGCAGAAGGATCTTACAGAGAGCACATGTTGGAGACTGACGTGCAGAAGGACTGTTGCAGAGACCAGAGTTTGGAGACTAAGGTGAAGAAGGACTGTTAAAGAGAGCAGTGGTTGGAGACTGGGGTGCAGAGGGATCGTACAGAGAGAAAAGGTTTCAGACTGAGGTGTAGAAGGACTTTTAAAGAGAGCTGAGGTTGCAGACTGAGGTGCAGAAGGACTGTTACAGGGAGCAAATTTTGGAGACTGTGTTGCACAAGGATGTTCAATAGAGGAGAGTTTGGAGACTGAGGTGCAGAAGGACTGTTACAGAGAGCAAATGTTGCAGTCTGGGGTGCAGAAGGATTGTTGCAGAGAACAAAATTTTCAGACTGAGGTGAAGAAGGACTGTTGCAGAGAGCACATTTTGGAGACTGGGGTGCAGAAAGATTGTTACAGAGACCAGAAGTTGGAGACTGGAGTGCAGAACAACTGCTACAGAGAGCAGAGGTTGGAGACTGGGGTGCAGAAGGCCTGTTACAGAGAGCAGAGTTCTGAGACTGGGGTGCAGAAGAACTTTTACAGAGAGCAAAGTTTTGAGACTGGGTTTAAAAAGATCTTACAGAGAGCATAGGTTTGAGACTGAGGTACAGAAAGAGTGTTGCAGAGAGCAGATGTTGGATACTGAAGTACAGAAGGACTGTTGCATAGAGGTGAGGTTGGAGGCTAGGGTACACAAGGACTTTTTCAGAGAGGACATGTTTGAGACTGTTGTTCAGGAGGACTGTTGCAGAGAGCAGAAGTTGGAGAATGGTGTACAAAAAGACTTTTGCAGAGAGCAGAGGTTGGAGACTGAGGTGCCGAAGGATGGATAATGAAAACAGAGGTTAGAGACTGAAGTGCAATAAGACCTTTACAGACAGCAGAGTTTGGATACTGTGGTACAGAAGGACTATTACAGAGAGCAAATTTTGGAGACTTGGATGCAGAAGGACTGATACAGAGAGCAGAGGTTGAAGACTGGGGTTCAGAAGGAATGTTGCAGAGTGCAGAGTTTTAAACTGGTGTGCAGAAGGACTGTTGCAGAGAGCAGAGGTTGGAGACAGGGTGCAGAAGGACTGTTACAGAGAGCAGAGGATGAAGCCTGTGGTGCAGAAGAACTGATACAGAAAGCAGAGTTTGGAGACGGGGTTGAAGAAGGACCGTTACAGAGATCAGAGGTTAGATACAGGTGTGCAGAAGAATCTTACAGGGAGCAGAGGTTTGAGACTGGGGTGTAAAAGGAATGTTGCAGAGAGCAGAGGTTGGAGACTGAGGTGCAGTAAAACTGTTGCAGAGAGCAGAGATTAAAGACTGTGGTGCAGAAGGACTGTTACAGAGAGCAGATTTTGGACACTGGGGTGAAGAAGGATCGTTACAGAGAGCAGCGATTAGAGACTCGTGTGCAAAAGGACTGTTACACAGATCAGAGGTTTGAGACTGGGGTGCAGAAGCACTGTTACAGAGAGCAGAAGATAGATACTGAGGTGCAGAAGGACTGTTACAGAGGTTTGAGACTGGGGTGCAGGACTGATACAGAAAGCAGATGTTGGAGACTGGGGTGCAGAAGGACTGATAAAGAGAGCAGAGTTTGGAGACTTGGGTTCAGAAGGCCTGTTACAGAGAGCAGAGTTTAAAGACTGGGGTGCAGAAGGACTGTTACAGAGACCAGAGTTTGGAGACTGGGTTGCAGAAAGATCTTACAGAGATCAGAGTTTGGAAACTCAGGTGCAGAAGTACTGTTGCAGAAGGTAGAGTTTGGAGACTGAGGTGCAGAAGGACCGTTGCAGAGAGCAGATGTTGGAGACTGGGGTGCAAAATTATTGTTGCAGAGAGAAAAGGTTGGAGAGTGGGTTACAGAAGGACTGTTGCAGAGAGCAGAATTTTGAGAGTTAGGTGCAGAAGGACTTTTACAGAGAGCAGAGGTTGAAGACTGAAATGCAGAAGGACTGTTGCAGAGAATAGAGGTTG
Source organism: Ictidomys tridecemlineatus (assembly GCF_052094955.1). Lineage (NCBI taxonomy): Eukaryota > Metazoa > Chordata > Mammalia > Rodentia > Sciuridae > Ictidomys > Ictidomys tridecemlineatus. The sequence goes on from NW_027521335.1 coordinate 47,900, forward strand.
AAGACTGGGGTGCAGAATTATAGTGGAAGAGAGTAGAATTTTCAGTTTAGGTGAAGAAGGACTAATGCAGAGAGCAGATGTTGGAGACTGGGGTGCAGAAAGCCTGTTACAGAGAGCAGAGTTTGGAGAAGGGGTGCAGAAGGACTGTTAGAGAGAGCAGATTTTGGAGACTGGTTTGCAAAAGTATCTACCAGAGAGTAAAGGTTGAAGACTGAGATGCATAAGGACAGTTCAGAGAGTAGAGGTTGGATACTGAGGTGCAGAAGGTCAATTGCAGAGAGCAGAGGTTGAAGACTGAGGTGCAGAAGGACTGTCACAGAGAGCCGCGGTTGGACACTGAGGTGCAGAAAGACTGATACAGAAATAAGAGTTTAAAGACTTGGGTGCAGAAGGACCACTACAGAGAGCAGAGTTTGGGGACTGCGGTGCAGAAGAACTGTTACAGAGAGAAGAGGTTGGAGACTGGGTTGCAGAAGTACTGTTGTAGAGAGCAGACGTAGGAGACTGGGGTGCAGAAAAATTGTTTCAGAGAGAAGAGGTTGGAGACTGGGGTGCAAGACTGGTAAGAAAGCAGAGGATTGAGACTGGAGTTCCGAAAGACCATTTCAGAGAGCAGAAATTGGGGACTGGGGTTCAAAAAGACTTTTACAAAGAGCAGAGATTGGAGACTTGGGAGCTGAAGGACTGTTGCAAGAACAGAGGTTTAAGACAGGGTTGCAGAAGCACCTTTGCAGAGGGCAGAGTTTGGAGACTGAGGTGCAGAAAGATTGTTACAGAGAGCAGAGTTTGGAGAATGCAGTGCAGAACAACTGTTACTGAGAGTAGAGTTTGGACACTGGGGTAAAGAAGCATATTACAGCGAGCAGAGGTTGGAGACTAGGGTGAAGAAGGACTGTTGCAGAGAGCAGAATTTGGACACTGGGGTGCAGAAGGATTGTTACAGAGAACAGAGGTTGGATACTGAGGTGCAGAAGGACTGTTGCATAGAGCAGAAGTTGGAGATTTGGGTGCAGAAGGACTATTGCAGAGAGTAGAGGTTGGAGACAGGGGTGCAGAAGGAAGGATACAAAAAGCAGAGTTTGGAGACTGTGGTACAGTAGGTTCATTACAGAGAGCAGAGGTTGGAGTCTGCAGTACAGAAGGACTGTTACAGAGAGCAGAGGTTGGAGACTGGGGTTTAGAAAGACTGTTGCAGAGATTAGATGATGAAGACTGGGGTTCAGTAGGACTGTAGCAGAGAGTAGACGTTGGAGACTGTGGTGCAGAAGGACTGATATAGAAAGCAGTGTTTGGAGACTGGGGTGCAAAATGACAGTTACAGGGAGAAGAGTTTGGAGAGTGCGGTACAAAAGAACTGTTGCAGAGAGCAGAGTTCGGAGATGGGGTTGCAGAAGGATCTTACAGAGAGCAGAGTTTGGAGACTCGAGTGCAGAAGGACTGTTCCAGAGAGCAGACGTTGGGATCTGGGGTCAGAAGGATCCTTCCAGAGAGCAGAGGTTGGCAACTCGGGTGCAGAATGAGGGTAGCAGAGAGCAGAGGTTGGAGACTGAGGTGCAGAAGGGCTCCTACAGGGAGCAGAATTTGGAGACTGGGATGCAGAAAGACTGTTGTAGTAAGCAGAGGATGGAGACTGGGTTGGAGAAGGAATGTTACAGAGAGCAGAGTTTGTAAACTGGGGTGCGGAAAGACCGTTACATAGAGCAGAGTTTGGAGACTCCAGTACAGAAGGACTTTTACACAGAGCAGACTTTGGGGACTATGGTGCAGAAGGACTGTTGCAGAGCTGATATTGGATACTGGGGTGCAGAAGGACCGTTGCAGAGAGCAAAGGTTGGAGACTGTGGTGCAGAAGGATTGATAGAGAAATCAGAGTTTGGAGACTGGGATGCAGAAGGACTATTACAGAGAGCAGAGGTTAGAGACTACGGTACAGAAGAACTGTTGTAGAGAACAAGCTTGGAGACTGGGGTGCATAGGGACCATTGCAGAGGGCAGTCGTTGGAGAATGTGGTGCAGAAGGAATGTTACAGAGAGCAGAGTGTGGAAACTGGGGTGCAGAAAAATCTTAAAGAGAGGAACGTTTGGAGACTGGGGTGCAGAACGATTGTTGCAGAGAGCAGACGTTGGAGACTGGGGTGCAGAAGGGCTGTTGCAGAGAGCAGTTGTTGAAGACTGAGGTGCAGAAAATCTGTTACAGCGAGCAGGGTTTGGAGACTGGGGTGCAGAAGGACTAATACTGAGAGCAAATTTTGTTGACTGGGGACCAGAACGATCTTACAGAAATGAAATTTTTGAGACTTGGGTGCAGAAAGATCGTTGGAGAGAGCAGACTTCGGAGACTGGGGTGCAGAAGGATCATTGCAGAGAGTAGATTATGGAGACTGTTTTATAGAAGGACTGTTCTAGAGAGCAGAGTTTGGAGACTGGGGTGAAGAAGGACTGTTGCAGAGAGCAGTTGTTTAGAGAATATGGTGCAGACGGACTGTCGCAGAGAGGAGAGGTTGGAGACTGGGTGCAGAAGGACTGTGCAGAGTGCAGTGTTCGGAGACTGGGGTGCAGAAAGAATTTTACAAAGAATAGGGGTTAGAGACTGCTGTACAGAAGGACTGTTAAAAAGAGCAGAGGTTTGATACAGGTGTGAAGAAGGATCTTACAAAGAGCAGAGGTTGGAGATTGGGGTGCAATAGGACTGATGCAGAGAGCAGAGGTTGGATAATGGGGTGCAGAAGGATTGTTGCAGAGAGAAGAAATTGGATACTGATTTGCAGAAGGCCTGTTACACAGAGCAGAGCTTGGAGACTGGGGAGCAGATGACCTGTAACATACAGCAGAGTTTGGAGACTGAGTGGCATTAGGATCTCACAGAGAGCAGAGGTTGGTGACTGAGGTGCCGAAGGACTGTCAGAGAGAGCAGAGGTTGGAGACTGGGGTTCAGAAAGATCTTTTCAGAGAGCAGAGTTTTCATAATGAGGTTTAGAAAAACTGTTGCAGAGAGCACATGTAGGAGACTGGGGTGCAGAAGAACTGTTGCAGAGTGCATAGGTTGGAGACTTTGGTGTAGAAGGATCATTGCAGAGAACATAGGGTGCAGACTGGGGTGCTGAATGAGTGTTACAGCCAGCAGAATTTTGAGACTGGGGTGAAGAAGGAGTGTTATAGAAAGAAGAGTTTGGAGACTGGTTTTTAGAATGAACTTACAGAGAACAGAGGTTGGCGACTGAGGTGCAGAAGAACTGTTACAGAGAGTAGATGTTGAAGACTGAGTTGCACAAAGACCTTTGCAAACAGAAGAGGTTGAAGACTGAGGTGCAGAAGTACTGTTGCAGAGTGCAGAGGTTGGAGACTTGGGTGTAGGACTGTTGCAGAGAGCAGAGGTTGGAGTTTGGGTTTCCAAAAACTGTTGCAGCGAGCAGACATTAGAGACTGAGTTGCAGAAAGACTGTTACAGAGCACAGGTTGGAGACTGAGTGCAGAAGGACTGATAGAGTAAGCAGAAGTTTGACAGTGGGGTGTAGAAGGACCGTTACAGAGAGAAAAGGTTGGAAACTGCAGTACAAAAGTACTGTTACAGAGAGCATAGTTTGGAGACTGGGGTGTAGAAGAACTGTTGCAGAGAGCAGAGGTTGGAGACTGGGGTGCAGTATGACAATTGCAGAGTGCAGAGGTTGCAGACTGTGGTGGAGTAGGACTGTTACAGAGCAGAGTTTGGAGACTGTGGTGCAGAAGGACTGATACAGAAAGCAGAGGTTGGAAACTCGGGTGCATAAGGTCCCTTAAAGAAAACAGAGTTTGAATACTGCGGAATAGATAGTCTGTTACAGAGAGCAGTGTTCGGAGACTGGGGTGCAGAAGAAGTGTTGTAGAGAAGAGAGGTATAAGACTCTGGTGCAGAAGGATCGTTGCAGAGACAAGAGGTTGGAGACTGGGGTGCAGAAGGCCTGTTACAGACAGCAGAGTTTGGAGACTGGGGTGCAGAAAAATTTGTACAGAGAGCAGAGTTTGAATACTGGGTTGCAGAAAGATATAAAGGAGAGCAGAAGTATGAGACTGAAGTGCAGAAGAACTGTTGCAGAGAGCAGAGTTTGCAGACCGAGTTGCAGAAGGACGGTTACAGCGGGCAGATTTTCGAGACTGTGGTGAAAACGACTGATACAGAAAGCAGAGGTTGGATACTGGGGTGCATAAGGGCCCTTACAGAGAACAGAAGTTGGAGACTGCGGTACAGAAAGACTTTTCAAGAGAGCAGAGGTTGGAGACTGGGATGCATAAGAACTGTTGAAGAGAACAGAGGTTGGAGACTGGGGTGCAGCAGGATCGTTGGGGCGTGCAGACTATCGAGACTGGGGGGTAGAAGGACTGTTGCAGAGAGCAGAAGTCGTAGACTGGGTTGTAGAAGGACTGTTGCGGAGAGCAGATGTTGGAGACTTGGGTGCAGAAGGACTGTTGCAGAGACCTGAGGTTGGAGAATAGGGTGCAGAAGGACTCTTACAGAGAGCAGACTTTGGAGACTGGGGTGCAGAAGGATCGTTGCAGAGAGCAGATTTTGGAGACTGGGGTGCAGAAAGATCGTTATAGAGAGCAGATATTGGAGACTGTGGTGCAGAAGGACTTTTACAGAAAGTAAAGGTTGAAGACTGGGGTGCAGTAGGACTTTTACAGAGAGCACAGGTTGGAGACTCATGTGCAGAAAATCTATTGCAGAGAGCAAAGTTTGGAGACTCGGTTGCAGAAGTAGTGTTGTAGAGAGCACAGATTGGAGATTGCGTTGCAGAAGGACCCTTACAGATAGCAAAGTTTGGAGACTGATTTACAGAAGTACTTTTACAGAGAGCAGAGGTTGGAGACAGGTGTGCAGAAGGATCTTACAGACAGCATAGGTTTGAGACTGGGGTGCAGGAGGACTGGTGCAGAGAGCAGAGGTTGGAGACTAGGGTGCAGAAGGATAGTTGAAGAGAGAAGAGTTTGGAGGCTGGGGTCAAAAGGCCTGTTATAGACAGCATAGGTTGGAGACTGGGGTGCAGAATGCCTGTTACAGAGAGCAGTGATTGGAGACTGGGGTGCAGAAGGACTGTTACAGAGAGCAGAGAATAGAGACTGGGGTGTAGAAGGACTATTGCGAAGAGCAGAGGTTGCATACTGAGGTGCAGAAGGACTGTTACAGAGAGCAGAGTTTAGAGAATGTGGTGCAAAAGGACTGATACAGAAAGCAGTGGTTGGAGCCTGGGGTGCAGAAGGACCCTTACAGAGAACAGAGGTTGGAGACTGCGGTACAGAAGGAATGTTACAGAGCGCAGCGTTTGGAGACTAGGGTGCAGAATAACTCTTGTAGAGAACAGAGGTTCGAGGCTGCGGTGCAGAAGAACCATTGCAGAAAGCAGAGGTTGGAGACTGGGTTTCAGAAGGATCTTCCAGAGAGCAGAGTTTGGACACTGAGGTGCAGAAGGTCTTTTCAAGAGAGCAGGTTTTGGAGAATAGCGTGCAGAGGGACTGTTGCAGAGAGCAGACATTGTAGTCTGAGTTGCAGAGGGACTGTAACAGAAAGCAGAGTTTAGAGACCAGGGTGCATAAGGACTGGTACAGAAAGCAGAGTTTGGAGACTGGGGTCCAGAAGGACCATTACAGAGAGCAGAGTTTGGAGACTGCAATACAGAAGAACTGTAACAGAGCAGAGGTTTGGAGACTGGGGTGCTGAAGGACCGTTGCAGAGAGAATACGTTGGAGACTGAGGTGAAGAAGGGACTGTTACAGAGAGCAGAGGTTGGAGAGTGGAGTGCAGAAGGACCGTTACAGAGAGAAGATTTTGGAAACTTCAGTACAGAAGGACTGTTACAGAGAGCAGAGAATGGAGACTGGGGTGGAGAAGGACTGTTGCAGAGAGCAGATGTTGAAGACTGGGATTCAGAAAGACTGTTGCAGAGAGCAGATGTTTAAGACTGGTGTGCAAAAGGACTGTTGGAGAGCAGAGGTTGAAGAGTGAGTTTCAGAAAGACTGTTTCAGAGAGCAGAGCTTGGAGACTGTGGTGAAGAAGGACTGATACAGAAAGCAGAGGTTGAAGATTGGGGTGCAGAAGGAACCTTACAGAGAACAGAGGTTGAAGACTGCGGTACAGAAGAACTGTTGTAGAGAAGAAGGTTAAAGAGTGGAGTGCAGAGGGACCATTGCACAGGGCAGATGTTGGAGACTGGGGTGCAGAAGGAATGTTACAGAGAGCAGAGTTTGGAAACTGGGGTGTAGAAAAATCTTAGAGTGAGGAACGTTTGGAGACTGGGGTGCAGAAGGATTGTTGCAGAGAGCAGACGTTGGAGACTGGGGTGCAGAAGGATTGTTGCAGAGGGTAGATTATGGATACTGGGGTATAGAAGGACTTTTCTAGAGAGCAGAGGTTGGAGACTGGGGTGCAGAAGGACTGTTGCAGCGAGCAGTTGTTTAAGACTGAGGTGCTAAAAACTGTTACAGGGAGCAGTGTTTGGAGACTAGGGTGCAAAAGGACTGATACTGAGTTTAGAGTTTGGAGACTAGGGAGCAGAAGGATCTTACAGAGAGGAAAGTTTGGAGACTTGGGTGCAGAAGGACTGTTGCAGATTGCAGAGGTTGGAGATTTGGGTGTCGAAGGACTGTTGCAGAGAGCAGACGTTGGAGACTGAGGTGCAGAAGGACTGTTACAGAAAGCAGAGTTTTGAGAATGTGGTGCAAAAGGACTGATACAGAAAGCAGTGGTTGGAGACTGGGGTGCAGAAGGACCCTTACAGAGAACAGAGGTTGGAGACTGCGGTACAGAAGGACTGTAACAGAGAGCAGAGTTTGAAGACTGTTGTGAAGAAGGACTGTTACAGAGTGCAGAGTTTAAAGACTGGGTTGTAGAAGGATATTACAGAGAGCAGAGTTGTAAGAATGAGGTTCAGAAGGACGGTTACAGAGAGCAGAATTAGGAGACTGGCGTGCAGAAGGGTGGTTTCAGGGAGCAGAGTTTTCAGACTGTGGTTCAGAGGGACTGTTGCAGAGAGCAGATATCCGAGACTGGGGTACAGAAGGACTGTTGCAGAGAGGAGAGTTTGGAACCTGGGGTACAGAAGTACTGTTATAGAGAGCAGAGTTTGGAGACTGGGTTGCTGAAGGATCTTAGAGAGAGAAGTGGTTTGAGACTGGGGTGCAGAAGAATCGTGCAGAGAGCAGAGGTTTCAGACTGAGCTCCAGAAGGATGGTTACAAAGAGCAGACGTTGGAGACTGAGGTGTAGAAATACTGTTACACAGAGAAGAGTTCGAAGACTCAGGTGCAGAAGGACTGTTACAGGAAGCAGAGTTTGGAAATTGGGGTGCAGAAGGACTGTTACTGAGAGCAGAGGTTGAAGACTGGGGTGCAGAAGGATTCTTACATAGACCACAGGTTGGAGATGAGGTGCACACAGATAGATACAGAGAACAGAGGTTAGAGACTTGGGTTCAGACAGACTGATAAAGAGAGCAGTGGTTGGAGACTGGAGTGTGGAAGGACCCTTACAAAGAGCACAGCTTGGAGAATGCGGTACAGAAGGACTGTTACAGAGAGAAGATCTTGGAGTCTGGGGAGCAGAAGTACTGTTTCATAGGACAGAGGTTGGAGACTGGGGTGAAGAAATAATGTTACAAAGAGCAGAGTCTGGAAACTGGAGTGTAGAAAGATATTACAGAGAGCAGAGGTTGAAGACTGTGGTGAAGAAGGACTGTTGCAGAGAGCAGACATTGGAGACTGGTGTCCAGAATGATCATTGCAGAGAGCAGAGTTTGGAGACTGTGGTGAAGAAGGACTGTTACATGGAGCAGAGGTTGGAGACTGAGGTGCAGAAGGACTGTTACAGAGAGCAGAGTTTCATGACTGGGGTGAAGAAGGATAGTTACAGAGAGCAGACGTTGGAGACTGAGGTTCAGATGGATCTTATAGAGAGCAGAGTTTGGAGACTGGGGTGCAAAAGACTGTTTCAGAGAGCAGATGTTGGAGACTGGAGTGGAGAAGAATTGTTGCAGAAAAAAGAGGTTAGAGACTGGGGTGCAGAAGTCCTGTTACAGAGAGCAGAAAGACTGTTACAGAGTGCAGAGTTTAAAGACTGGGCTGCAGAAGGGTCTTACAGAGAGCAGAGTTTGGAGACTGAGGTGTAGAAGGACTGTTACAGAGAGCAGAGGTGGGAGACTGGGGTGCAGAAGGGTCATTGCAGAGAGCAGATGTTGGTAACTAGGGTGCAGAAAGACTGTTGTAGAGAGCAGAGGTTGGAGACTGGGGTGCAGAGGACTGTTTCGGAGAGCAGTGGTTGGAAACTGAGGTGTGGAAATCCTGTAACAGAGAGCAGAGTTTGGAGACTCAGATGCAGAAAGACTGTTACAGAGAGCAGAGGTTAGATACAGGGGTGCAAATGGTTCTTACAGAGAGAAGAATTTGGAGACTGAGGAGCAGAAGCATTGTTGCAGAGATAAGAGGTTGGAGACTGGGGTGCACTAGGATCATTGCAAAGAGGAAGGTTGGAGACTGGGGTGCAGAAGGATTGTTGCAGAGATCAGATTTTGGTAACTGGGGTGCCGAGGCCTTCTACAGAGTGTAGAGTTTGGAGACTGGCGTGCAGAAGACCAGTTACAGAGAGGAGAGTTTGGGGACTGAGGTGCAGAAGTCCTGTTACATAGAGTAGATGTTTGAGACTGGGGTGGAAAAAGATCGTGCAGAGAGCAGAGGTTTTAGACTGAGGTGCAGAAGGACTGTTGTAGAGATCAGAGGTTGGAGACTGGGGTGCAGTAGGATCATTATAGAGAGTAGAGGTTGGAGACTGGGGTTCAGAAGGATCGTTGCAGAGAGCAGAGTTTGGAAACTGGCGTGCAGAAGGCCTGTTACAGAGAGGAGAGTTTGGAGACTGGGGTGCAGAAGAAGTGTAATAGAGAGCAGTGTTTGGAGACTTGGTTGCTGAAGAATCTTACAGAGAGCAGAGGTTGGAGACTGAGGTGCAGGTGGACTGTTACTGAGAGCAGTGGTTTGAGACTGGGGTGCAGTAGGATTGTGCAGAGAGCAGAGATTTCAGACTGAGGTGAAGAAGGACTGTTAAAGAGAGCAGAGGTTGGAGACTGAGGTGTAGAAGGACTGTTACAAAGAGGAGAGTTTTGAGACTAAGGTGCAGAAGGACTGTTACAGGAAGCAGAGTTTGGAAATTGGGGTGCAGAAGGACCGTTACAGAGAGCAGAGTTTGGAGACTGCGATATAGGATTGTTACCGAGAGCAGAGGTTGAAGACTGGGGTGCAGAAAGATTCTTACATAGAACAGAGTTTGGACACTGAGGTGCAGAAGGATAGATACAGAGAACAGAGATTGGAGACATGGGTTCAGACAGACTGTTACAGAAAGCAGAGGTTGGAGACTGGGATGTAGAAGGACCATTACAATGAGCTGAGGTTGGAGACTGAGGTACAGAAGAACTGTTACAGAGAGCAGATTTCAGAGTCTTGAGAGCATAGGACTGTTGATGAGGAAAGAGGTTGTAGACTGTGGTGGAGAAGGAATGTTACAGAGAGCAGAATTCTGAAACTGAAATGCAGAAGGATCGTACAGAGTGCAGACGTTGAAGACTGGGGTCCAGAAGGATCGTTGAAGAGAGCAGAGTTTGGAGACAGGGTTTCAAAAGGATTGTTGCAGAGAGCAGATATTGGAGAGGGGGTGCAGAAGGACTGTTTCTGAGAGCAGATTTTAGAAACTGAGGTGCAGAAGGACTGTTACACAGAGCAGAACGTGGATAGTGAGGTGCAGAAGGACTGTTAAAAATAGCAGAAGTTGGACACGCAGGGCAGAAGCACACTTACAGAGAGCAGAGGTTGGAGACTGGGGTTCAGATGGATCTAACAGAGAGCAGAGTTTGGAGACTGGTGTTCTAAAGGACTGTAACAGAGTGCAGAGTTTAAAAACTGGGTTGCAGATGTATCTTACAGAGAGTAGAGTTGGGAGACTGAGTTGCAGAAGGACTTTACATTGAGCAGATCTCTGAGTCTGTGGAGTAAAAAACTGTTGCAGAGGACAGAGGTTGGAGACTGGGGTGGAGAAGGAATGTTACAGAGAGCAGAGTTTGGAAACTGGAGTGCAGAAGGATCTTAAAGAGAGAAGAGGTTGGAGACTGTGGTGCAGAAGGACTGTTGCAGAGAGAAGACGTTGGAGACAGGGGTCCAGAAGAATCGTTGCAAAGAGCAGAGTTTGGAGACTGGGGTTCAGAAAGACTGCTGCAGAGAATAGATGTTGGAGACTGGGGTTCAGAAAAACTGTTGCAGATAGCAGATTTTAGAGGCTGGGATGCAGTAGGACTACTAAATAGAGCAGAGGTTGGAGACTGAGTTGCAGAAGGACTGTTACAGAGAGCAGAGGTTGAATACTGGGGTTCAGATGGATCGTACAGAGAGCAGAGTTTGGAGACTGGGGTGCAAAGGGACTGTTGCCGAGAGCAGATGTTGGAGACTGGGGTGGAGAAGAATCGATGCAGAGAGAAGAGGTTGGAGACTGGGGTGCAGAAGGACTGTTACAGAGTGCAGTGCTTAAAGACTGGGTTGCAGGAGGATTTTACAGAGAGCAGAGTTGGGAGACTGAGGAGCAGAAGGACTGTTACAGAGAGAAGAGGTAGGAGACTGGGGTGGAAAAGGGTCATTGCAGAAAGCAGATGTTGGTAACTCCGGTGCAGAACGACTTTTGTAGAGAGCAGAGGTTGGAGAATATGCTGCAGAAGTACTGTTGCAGAAAGCAGAGTTTAGAAACTGAGGTTTGGAAGTTCTGCTACGGAGAGCAGAGGTTGGAGACTTGAATGCAGAAGGACTGTTACAGAGAGCAGAGCTTGGATACATTGGTGCAGAAGGATCTTACAGAGAGCATAATTTGGAGACTGTGGTGCAGAAAAACTGTTTTAGAGATCAGAGGTTGGAGACTGGGGTGCACTAGAATCATTGCAGACAGCAGAGGTTGGAGACTGGGGTGCTGAAGGATCATTGCAGAGAACAGATTTTGGAGACTGGAGTGCAGAAGGCCTGCTACGGAGAAAAGAAATTGGAGATTAGCATGCAAAAGGCCTGTTATAGAGAGGAGAGGGTGGAGACTGAGGTGCAGGTGGACTGTTACATAGAGCAATGTTTTGAAACTGGGGTGCAGAAGGATCGTGTAGAGAGCAGAGGTATCAGACTGATGTGCAGAAAGACTGTTACAGAAAGTAGAGGTTGGAAATTGGGGTGCAGAAGGACCGTTACAGAGACCAGAGTTCGGAGACTGCGGTATAGAAAAACTGTTACAGAGTGAAGAGGTTGGAGACTGGGGTGCAGAAAAAATTTTACAGAGAGCACAGGTTGGAGACTGAGGTGCCGAAGGAGAGATACAGAGAGCAGAGGTTTAAGACTTAGGTTCAGAAGGACTCATATAGAAAGAAGTATTTGGAGACTGGTGTGCAGAATGCCCGTTACAGAGAGCAGTGGTTGGAGACTGCGGTACAGAAGGACTGTTACAGAAATCAGATGTTGGAGACTGGGAGCAGCAGGACTGTTTCAGAGGAAAGAGGTTGGAGACTGGGGTGCTGCAGGACACTTGCACATAGCAGAGGATAAAGACTGGGGAAGAGAATGAATGTTACAGAGAACAGAGTTTAGAATCTGGAGTGCAGAAGGATCTTACAGAGACCAGAGTTTGGAGACTGTGGTGCAGAAGGACTGTTGCAGAGAGCAGTGATTGGAGACTGAGGTGCAGAAGTCATGTTACATAGAGTGTAGAGCTTGGAGAATGGGGTGCAGAAGGATCATTGAAAGAAGCAGAACTTGTAGACAGGTGTGCAGAAGGATCTTACAGAGAGCAGAATTTGGAGACTGAGGTGCAGAAGGACTCTTGTAGAGATCAGATGTTGGAGACTGGCGTGCAGTAGGATCATTGCAGAGAGCAAAGTTTGGAGACTGGGGTGCAGAAGGAATGTTACAGAGTGCAGAGTTAAAGACTGGGTGTCAGAGGTATCTTACGGATAGCAGAGTTGGGAGACTGAGGTTTAGAAGGACTGTTACAGAGAGCAGAGGTAGGAGACTGGGGTGCAGAAGGACTGTTGCAGAGAGTAGACTTTGGAGACTAACTTGCGGAAGTCCTGTTACAGAGAGCAGAGGTTGGAGACTCGGAAGCAGAAAGACTGTTACAGAGAGCAGAGATTGGATACTGGGGTGCTTAAGGATTTTACAGAGAGCAGAATTTGGAGACTGAGGTGCAGGAGGACTGTTGCAGAGATCAGATGTAGGAGACTGGGTTGCAGTAGGATCATTGTAGAGAATAGATGTTGGAGACTGGGGTGCACAAGAATCGTTGCAGAGAGCAGATTTTGGAGACTGGTGTGCAGAAGGCCTGTTACAGAGAGGAAAGGTTGGAGATTGGGTTGCAGAAGAATTGTTATAGAGAGCAGAGTTTGAAGACTGGGTTGCTGAACAATCTTACAGAGAGCAGAGTTTTGAGATTGAGGTGCAGATGGACTGTTACAGAGAGCAGAGGTTGGAGACTGAGGTGTACAAAGACTGTTATAAATACCAGAAGTTTTGAGACTGAGGTTACAGAAAGCAGAGGTCGGAAATTGGGGTGCAGAAGGACACTTACTAAGACTAAAGTTTGGAGACTGCGGTATAGAAAAACTGTTACTGAGAGCATAGGTTGGAGTCTGAGGTGCAGAAGGATAGATACAGAGAGCAGACGTTTGAGACTGAGGTTCAGAAGGACTAATACAGTAAGCAGAGTTTGAAAGACTGGGTTGCAGAAGGACTGTTACAGAGAGCAAAAGTTGGATACTTTAGTACAGAACGACTGTTACAGAGAGCAAATGTTGGAGACTGGGGAGCAGAAGGACTGTTGAAGAGGACAGAGGTTAGAGACTGGGGTGCCGCAGGACACTTGCAGAAAGCAGAGGTTAAATACTGAATTGGAGAAGGAATGTTACAGTAAGCAGAGTTTGGAGACTGTGGTGCAGAAGGACTGTTACAGTGAGGAGAGGTTGAAGACTGGGGTCAAGAAGGATCGTAGTAGAGAGCAGAGTTTTGAGACTGGGGTGCAGAAGGACTGTTGCAGAGAGCAGAGGTTGGAGACTGGAGTGCAGAAGGACTGTTGCAGATAGCAGAGGTTGGAGACTGAGGTGCACAAAGACTGTTACAGAGAGCAGAGTTTGAAGACTGGGGTGCTGAAGAACTGGTGAAGAGAGCAGAGGTTGGAGACTGTGGTGCAGCAGGACTGTTGCAGAGAGAAGATGTTGGAGACTGGGGTTCAGATGGATCTTAGAGAGAGCAAAATTTGGAGACTGAGGTGCAGAAGGACTGTTGCAAAGATCAGAGGTTGGAGACTGGGGTGCAGATAAATCGTTGGAGAGAGCAGATTTTTAAGACTGGGGTGTGGAAGGCCTGCTACAGAGAGAAGAGTTTTGGGATTGAGGTGCAGAAAGACTGTTACAGAAAGCAGAGGTTGGAAATTGGGGTGAAGAAGGACCGTTAAAGAGATTAGAGTTTGGAGACTGCTGTATAGAAAAACTGTTACAGAGAGCAGAGGTTTGAGCATGGGGTGCAGAAGGACGGTTAATGAGAGCAGAGGTTGGATACTGGGGTGCTTAAGGATCTTACAGAGAGCAGTTTTTGGAGACTTTGGTTCAGAAGGACTGTTGCAGAGAGCAGACGTTGGAGACTGGGGTGAAGAAGGATCGTTGTAGAGAGCAGAGGTTTGAGACTGGGGTGCAGAAGGACTGTTAAAGAGAACAGAGGTTTGAGACTAGGGTGCAGAATGCCTGTAACAGAGAGAAAGGTTTGGAGAAATGGTGCAGAAGGACTGTTACAGAGGAAAGAGTTTGCAGACTGGGTTGCAGAAAGATCATACATAGAGAAGAGGTTGGAGACTGAGGTGCAGAAGGATTGTTACAGAGAGCAGATTTTGGAGAATGGGGTGGAGAAGGACTGTTGGAGGGAGCAGAGTTTGGAGACTTGGGTGCAGAAGAAATGTTGCAGAGAGCAGAGTTTGGAGACTGAGATGCAGAAGGACTGTTACAGAGATCACTATTTGGAGACTGGGGTGCAGAAGCACTGATAGAGAAAGAAGAGGTTGGAGACTGTGGTGAAGAAGGAAAATTACAGAGAGCAGACTTTAAAGACCGCAGTACAGGATGCCTGTTACAGAGAGCAGAGGTTGGAGACTGGGGTTGAGAAGGACTATTTCAGAGAGCAGATATTGGAGACTGGGTTTCAGAAGAACTGTTGCAGAGATAAGTGGTTGGAGACTGGGGTGCAGAAGAACTGTCGCAGAGAACAGAGTTTGGAGAGAGAGGTGCAGGAATACGGATACAGAGAGCAGAGGTTGGAGACTGTGGTGCAGAAAGACCTTCAGAGAGAGCAGAGTTTGGAGACTGCAGTGCAGAAGAACTGTTACAGTGAGCATACGTTGGAGACTAGGGTACAGAAAGACTGTTCCAGAGAGCAGATGTTGGAAACTGTGGTTCAGAAGGACTGTTGCAGAGAACAGAGGTTAGAGAATTGGGTGTAGAAGGACTGTTGCAGAGAGCACATGTTGGAGACTGAGGTGCAGATGGACTGTTACAAAGAGCAGAGTTTGGAGACTAGGGTGCAGAAGGATCTTACAGAGAGCAGAGGTTGGAGACAGGGGTGCAGAAGTACTGTGGAAGAGAGCAGAGTTTGGAGACTGAGGTGCAGAAGGACTGTTATAGAGAAGAGGTTTGAGATAGGGAGAAGAAGGACTGTTACTGAGAACACAGGTTGGAGACTCAGGTGCAGCAGTACCGCTGCAGAAAGCAGAGGTTGGAGACTGGGGTAGAGAAGCAATGTTATTGGAAGCAGAGTTTTGAAACTGTGGTGCAGGAGGATATTACACAGAGTAGAGGTTGGAGACAGGGGTGCAGAAGGACTGTTGCATAGAGCAGATGTTGGAGACTGGGGTGCAGAAGGATCGTTGCAGAGAGCAGAGGTTGGAGACTGGGGTTCAGAAGGTTTGTTGCAGAGAGCAGACGTTGCATACTGGGGTGAAGAAGGATCTTCGCAGACAGCAGAGTTTAGAGACTGGGAAGCAGAAGGACTGTTACAGAGAGTAGAGTTTGGAGACTGAGGTGCAGATGAATCGTTGCTTAGAGCAGAGATTGGACACTGAGATGCAAAAGGACTGTTGCAGAGAGCAGAGTTTGGAGACTGAGGTGCAAAAGTCCTGTTACAGAGAGCAGAGGTCAGAGACTAGGGTGCAGAAGAACTGTTACAGAGACTGGGTTGCAGAAGGCCTTTTATAGAGTGCAGAGTTTAAAGAGTGGGGTGCAGAAGTCCTGTTACAGGGAGCAGAGTTTGGGGACTGGGGTGCAGAAGCACTGTTACAGATAGCACAGTTTCGAGACAGGGTTTTAGAAGGATCTTACAGAGGGCATTTCGGAGACTGAGTTTCAGAAGGACTGTTTCAGAGAGCAATGGTTGGAAGCTGGGGTCCAGAAGGATTGTTACAGAGATCAGAGTTTGGAGAGTGGGGAGAAGAATGAGTGTTACAGAGAGCAGAGTTTGGAGATTGGGGTGCAGTAGAACTGTTACCTGGATCAGAGGTTGGAGACTGGGGTGCAGAAGGACCATTGCAGAGAGCAGAGTTTGGAGACTGAGGTGCAGAAAGATTGTTACAAAGAGCAGAGGTTGGAAACTGTGGTGCAGAAACTGTTGCAGAGAGCGGAAGTTGGAACCTGGGGAGAAGAACAATCGTTGCAGAGAACAGATGTTTAAGACTGGGGTGCAGAAGGACTGTTACAGAGAGCAGAGATCGGATACTGAGGTGCAGAAGGACCGTTACAGATTTCAGAACTTCGAGACTGAGGTAGAGAAGGACTTTTACAGAAAAGAGAGGTTGGATACTGGGGTGAAAAAGGATTCTTACAGAGAGCCGAGTATGGAGACTGGGGTGAAGAAGAACTGTTACAGAGAGCAGAGCTTGGATACTGGGGTGCAGAAGGAGTGTTGCAGAGAGCAGAGTTCCGAGACTGTGGTGAAGAAGGATCGATGCAGAGAGCAGAGGTTAAAGACTGAGGTGCAGATGGATTGCTACACAGAGCAGAGGTTGGGGACTGGGGTGCAGCAGGACAGTCGCAGCGTGCACTGTTTTGAGACTGGGGTGAAGAAGGACTGTAGCAGAGAGCAGAGGTTAAAGACTGGGGTGCAGAAGGATCGTTGCAGAGAGCAGAGTTTGGAGACTGGGGTGTAGAAGGACTGTTGCAGATAGAAGAGTTTGGATACTGGGGTGCAGAAGGACTGTTGAAGAGAGCAGAGGTTTGAGACTGAGGTGAAGAAGGACTGTTACAGAGTGCAAAGTTTTTAGTCAAGGTTGCAGAAGGATCTTACAGAGAGCAGAGATTGTAGACCGAGGTGCAGCAGGACTGTTACAGAGTGCAGAGGTTGGAGACTGAGGTGCAGAAGGATTGTTATAGAGAACAGACTTTGGAGACTGGGGTGCAGAAGGCCTGTAATGGAGAGGAGAGTTGGGAGAAGGCATGCAGAAGGACTCTTACAGAGGGCAGTGTTTGGAGACTTGGTTGCAGAAGGAACTTACAAAGAACAGATGTTGGAGAGTGAGGTGCAGAAGGACTGTTACAGAGAGTAGAGGTTGGATACTGAGGCACAGAAGGATTGTTATGGAGAGCAGAGTTTGGATACTGGGGTGCAGAAGGCCTGTTACAGAGAGCATAGGTTGGAGACTGGGGTGCAGAATGGCTGTTACACAGAGCAGATTTTGGAGACTGGGTTGCAGAAGGATCCTATGTAGAGCAGAGTTTGGAGTCTGTGATGCAGAAGGACTGTTACGTAGAGCAGAGTTTGGAGACTGGGATGCAGAAGGATCATTGCAGAGAGCAGATGATGGATACTGGGGTGCAGAAGGACTGTTACACAGAGCAGAGGTTGAAGACTGAGGTTAAGAAGGACTGTTACAGAGAGCAGATGTGGGAGACAGGCGTACAGGACTGATACAGAGCAGAAGTTGGAGACTCAGGTGCAGAAGGACCGTTGCAGAGAGCAGAGGTTCGAGACTGAGGTGCAAAAGGATTGTTACAGAGAACAAATTTGGAGACTGGGGTCTAGAAGAATTGTAGCAGAGAGCTGAGGTTTGAGACTAAGGTGCAGAGGGACAGTTACTCAGAGCACAGGTTGGAGACTGGGGTGCAGAAGGACTGTTACAGAAAGCAGAGGTTTTAGACTCGGGTGTAGAAGTACCCTTACACAGAGCAGAGGTTGGAAAATGCAGTACAGAAGGACTGTTATAGAGAGCAGAGTTTGGAGACTGGGTGGAGAAGTACTGTTGCAGAGAGCAAATGTTGGAGACTGGGGTGCAGAAGGACTTTTGCAGAGAGCAGAGGTTGCAGACTGAGTTGCAGAAAGACTGGAACAGAGAACAGAGTTTTGAGACTGTGGTGCAAAACGACTGATACAGAAAGCAGAGGTTGGATACTGGGGCGCATAAGGACCCTTACGGAAAAAAGCGGTTGGAGACTGCGGTACAGAAAGACTGTTACTGAGAGCAGAGGTTGGAGACTGGGGTGTAGAATACTGTTGCAGAGAGCAGACGTTGGAGACTGGGGTGCAGAAGGATTGTTATACAGAAAAGAGGTTGGAGACTGGAGTGTAGAAGTCCTGTCACGGAGAACAGAGTTCGGAGAAGGGGTGCAGAAGTACTTTTACAAAAAGTAGAGTTTGGAGAATTAGGTCCAGAAGGATCGTTATAGAGAGCGGAGTTTGGAGACTGGGTTGCAGAGGGACTGATGCAGAGTGCAGAGGCTTGACATGGGGTGTAGAAGAACTGTTGCGGAGAGCACAGGTTTGAGATTTGTGTGCAGAAGCACTGTTGCTGAGAGTAGAGATTGGAGACTGCCTTTCAGTAGGACTGTTACAGAGGCAGAGTTTGGACACTTTGATACAGAAGGACTGTTGCGGAGAGCAGATATTGGAGACTGGGTTGCAGAAGGACTGTTGCAGACAGCAGAGTTTGGAGAATGGAGTGCAAAAGGCCTGTTACACAGAGCAGAGGTTGGAGACTGGGGTGCAGAAGGACTGTTACAAACAGCAGAGTTTGGAGACAGGGTTGCAGAAGGATCTTACAGAGAGAAGATTTTAGAGACTGTGGTACAGCAGGACTGTTTTAGAGAGAAGAGGTTGGAGACTGGGGTGCAGGATTATCGATGCAGAGAACAGAGTTTTCAGACTGAGGTGCAGAAGGACTGTTGCAGAGAGCAGATATTGGAGACTGGGGTGCAGAAGGACTGTTGCAGAGAGCAGAGATTGGAGACTGGGGTGCAGAAGGATTGTTGTAGCGAGCAGAGGTTTGAGACCGGCGTGCAGAAGGACTGTTACAGAGAACAGAGTTTGGAGAAGGTGTGCAGAAGGACTGTTCCAGAGGGCAGAGTTTACAGACTGGGTTTCAGAAGGATCTTACAGAGAGAATATGTTGGAGACTGAGGTGCAGAAGGACTGTTGCAGAGAGTAGAGTTTAGAGACTGAGGTTCAGAAACACCGTTGTTGAGAGCAGTGTTTGGAGACTGAGGTGCAGAAAGATTGTTACAGAGAGCAGAGTTTTGAGACTGGGGTGCAGAAGGACTGTTGCAGATAGCAGAGTTTGGAGACTGGGGTGCAGAAGCACTGTTGCAGATAGCAGTGTTTGGAGACTGGGGTGTAGAAGGACTGTTGCAGAAAAAAGAGGTTGAGACTTGGGTGCAGAAGGTCTATGACAGAGAGCAGAGTTTGGAGACTGAGATGCAGAAGGACTTTTAAAGAAAGATGAGGTCGGAGACTGGGGTGCAGAAGGACTGATACAGACAACAGAGGTTAAAAACTGGCTAGCATAAGGAGTGTTACAGAGAGCAGATTTAAAGACTGCACTACAGGAGGACTGTTACAGAGAGCAGAGGTTGGAGATTGGTGTAGAGAAGGACTGTTACAGAGTGCAGACCTTTGAGTGTGGGGTGCAGTAGAACTGTTGCAGGGAGCAAAAGTTGGAGACTGGGGTGCAGAAGAACTGTTGCAGAGAGCAGAAGTTGGAGACAGAGGTGCAGAAGGAATGTTACAGAGAGAAGAGTTTGGAAACTCTGGTGCAGAAGGAATGACACAGAAAAGAGTTGATGGAGACTGGGGTGCAGAAGGACCATTACAGACAGCAGAGGTTGAGGACTGCGGTACAGAAGGACTGTTACAGAGAGCAGATGTTGGAGACTGGCCAACAGAAGGACTGTTACAGAGAGCAGAGGTTGGATTCTGGGGAGCAGAAGGAATGTTACAGAGAGCAGATTTGGAAACTGGGGTGCGAAAGGATCTTACAGAGCGTAGAGGTTGGAGGCTGGGGTGCAGAAGCACTGTTACAGACAGCAGATTTTGGAGACTGAGGTGCAGAAGGACTGTTACAGAAAGCAGATTTGGGAGACTGGGGTGCATAAGGATCGGTGCAGAGAGAAGAGTTTTCACACTGAGCTTCAGGTAGACTGTTGTAGACTGCAGATGTTGAAGACTGGGGTGCAGAAGGACTTTGGCAGAGAGCACATGTTGGAGACTGGGGTAAAAAAGGATCATTGCAGAGAGCAGATGTTGGAGATTTGTGTGCAGAAGGATTGTTACAGAGAGCAGAGGCTGTAGACTGGGGTGCAGAAAAACCCTTACAGGTAGCAGAGGTTGGATACTGCAGGACAGAAAGACTGTTACAGAGAGCAGAGGTTGGAGACTGCAGAGCAGAAGGACTGTTACAGAGAGCAGAGGTTGGAGACTGGGGAGCAGAAGGAATATTGTAGAGAGCAGAAATTGGAAACTGGGGTGCAGAAGAATCTTACAGAGAGCAGATGTTGGAGACTGATGTGCAGAAAGACTATTACAGAAAGCAGAGTTTGGAGACTGTGGTGCACAAGAATCGTTGCAGAGAGCAGAGTTGTCAAACTGAGTGCAGAAGGACTGTTGCAGGGAGCAGATGTTGGAGACTGGATTGCAGAAAGATTTTGCAGAGAGCAGAGGTTGGACACTGGTGTGAAAAAGGATTGTAGTAGAGAGTACAGTCTGGAGGCTGGGGTGCAGAAAGATTGTTACAGAAAGCAGAGGTTGGAGACTGTGGTGCAGAGGGACCATTGCAGAGATCAGAGTTTGGTAACTGAGGTGAAGAAGGATTGTTACAGAGAACAGAAGATGGAGCCTGGGGTGCAGAAGGACTATCGCAGAGAGCAGAGTTTGGAGAATGGGGTTTACAAGCACTGTTGCAGACAGCAGAGTTTGGAGACTGGGGTGCAGTACGACTGTTACAGAGAGCAGAGTTTGTAGTCAGGGTTGCAGAAGGATCTTACAGAGAGCCAAATTTCGAGACTGAGGTGAAACGGGGGTATTACAGAGGGCAGAGTTTTAAGACTGGGGTGAAGAAGGATCGTTACAGACAACAGAGTTTTCAGACTGAGTTGCAATAGGACTGTTGCAGAGAGCAGAGGTTGGAGACAGGGGTGCAGAAGGACTGTTGCAGATAGCAGATGTTGGAGACTGGTGTGCAAAAGGATCTTTGCAGACAGCAGAGGTTTGGGATTGGGGTGCAGAAGGAGTGTTACGGAGAGTAGAGTTTCGAGACTGAGGTGCAGAAGGAGCGATGTAGAGAGCTGAGTTTGAAAACTGAGGTGCAAAAGGACTGTTGAAGAGAGCAGAGTTTGGAGACTGAGGTGCACAAGGACCGTTGCAGAGAGCAGAGGTTGAAGACTGAGGTGTAGAAATATTGTTACAGAGAGCAGATGTAGGAGACTGGGTTGCAGAGGGACTGTTTCAGAAGCAGAGGTTGGAGATTTGGTGCAGAAGGTCTGTTGCAGAAAGCAGATGTTAGAGATTTGGGTGCAGAAGGATTGTTGCAGAGAGCAGAGTTTGTAGACTGAGGTGCAGAAAGACTCTTAGAGAGAGCAGATGTTGGAAATTTTGGTGTAGATTGAGTATACAGTAAGCAGAGTTTGGAGACTAGGGTGTAGACGGACTGTTGCAGAGAGCAAAGTTTGTAGACTGAGGTGAAGAAGCACTATTACAGAGAGCAGAGGTTGGAGAATAGGGTTCAAAAGGCCTGTTACAGAGAGCAGAGGTTGGAGACGGGGTGCAGAAGGACTGTTGCAGAGAAGAGAGTTTTCAGACTGAGGTGCAGAAGGACTATTGCAGAGTGCAAATGTTGGAGACTGGGGTGCCGAAGGACTGTTGCAGAGAGCAGAGTTCGGTGACTGGGGTGGCAGAAGGATCGTTGTAGAGAGCAGGGGTTGGAGACTGGGTGCAGAAGGATTGTTATAAAAAAAAGAGGTCAGAGACTGGGGTGTAGAAGGCTTGTAACGGAGAGCAGAGTTTGGAGAATGGGTGCAGAAGTACTTTTACAAAAAGTAGAGTTTGGAGAATGAGGTCCAGAAGGATTGTTATAGAGAGCGGAGGTTGGAGACTGGGTTGCAGAGGGACTGCTGCAGAGAGCAGAGGCTTGACACGGGGTGTAGAAGAACTGTTGCGGAGAGCACAGGTTTGAGATTTGTGTGCAGAAGCACTGTTGCTGAGAGTAGAGGTTGGAGACTGCCTTTCAGTAGGACTGTTACAGAGGCAGAGTTTGGAAACTTTGGTGCAGAAGGACAGTTGCGGAGAGCAGATATTGGAGACTGGGTTGCAGAAGGACTGTTGCAGAGAGAAAAGTTTGTAGACTGAGGTGCAGAAGGACTGTTACAGAGAGCAGAGTTTGGAGATTGGGGTGCAGATTGACTGATACAGAAAGCAGAGTTTGGAGACTCCAGTGCAGAAGAACTTTTGCAGACAGCAGAGTTTGGAGAATGGAGTGCAAAAGGCCTGTTACACAGAACAGAGGTTGGAGACTGGGGTGCAGAAGGACTGTTACAAACAGCAGAGTTTGGAGACAGGGTTGCAGAAGGATCTTACAGAGAGAAGATTTTGGAGACTGTGGTACAGCAGGACTGTTATAGAGAGAAGAGGTTGGAGACTGGGGTGCAGAATTATCGATGCAGAGAACAGAGTTTTCAGACTGAGGTGCAGAGGGACTGTTGCAGAGAGTAGATATTGGAGACTGGGGTGCAGAAGGACTTTTGTAGAGAGCAGAGATTGGTGACTGGGGTGCAGAAGGATCATTGTAGCGAGCAGAGGTTTGAGACCGGTGTGGAGAAGGACCTTTACAGAGAACAATGGTTGGAGAAGGTGTGTAGAAGGACTGTTCCAGAGGGCAGAGTTTACATACTGGGTTTCAGAAGGATCTTACAAAGAGAATATGTTGGAGATTGAGGTGAAGAAGGACTGTAGAGAGTAGAGTTTAGAAACTGAGGTTCAGAAAGAACGTTGTAGAGAGCAGATGTTGGAGTCTAGGGTACAGAAGGACTGTTACAGAGAGCAGACGTTGGAGACTTAGGTGCAGAGGGTTGTTACAGAGAGCAGTGGTACCGAGATTGGGGTGCAGAAGAACTGTTACAGAGAGCAAAGGTTGGAGACTGGGGTGCAGACCGACTGTTGCAGAGAGCAGAGATTGGAGACTGAGGTGCATAAAGACTTTTAAAGAGAGAAGAGTTTGGAGACTGAGGTGAAGAAAAATTGGTACAGATAGGAGAGGTTGGAGACTGAAGTGTAGAAGGACTGTACCAGAGAGCAGAGTTTCGATACTGGGGTGCAGAGGGATTGTTGCAGAGAGCAGAGGTTGGAGACTGAGGTGCATAAGGATCGTTACAGAGAGCAGAGGTTGGAGACTGGAGTCAGAAAGACAGTTACAGAGAACACAGTTTGGAGACTTGGGTGCAGAAGAAACATTGCAGTGAGCAGAGATTGATTAGAGACTGCAGTACAGAAGTACCGTTACAAATAACATAGGGTAGAGACTGGGGTGCAGAAGGAATGTCACCTAGATCAGAGTTTGGAAACTGGGGTGCAGAAGGATATTACAGAGAGCAGAGGCTGGAGACTGGGGTCAGAAGCACTGTTGCAGAAAACAGACATTGGAGACTGTGGTGCAGAAAGATCATTGCAGAAAGCAGAGGTTGGAGAATGAGTTGCAGAAGGATCGCTACAGAGAGCAGAGTTTGGAGACAGGGGTGCAGTAGGATAGTTACAGAAAGCACAGTTTAAAGACTAGGTGCAGAAGAGATGTTGCAGAGAGCAGAGGTTGGAGATTGGGGTGCAGAAGGACTGTAGCAGAGAGCAGAGGTTTGAGACTGGGTTGTTGAAGGACTGTTGCAGGGAGCAGACATTGGAGACTTGGTTTCAGAAGTATCGTTGCAGAGAGAAGATGTTCGAGACTGGTGTGTAGAAAAATTTTTGCAGAGAGCAGAGTTTGGAGACTGGGTTGCAGAAGGACTGTTACAGAGAGCAGAGGTTGGAGACGGAGGTTCAGAAGGACTGTTACAGAGAGCAGAGGTTTTAGACGGTGGTGCAGAATAACTGATACGGAAAGTAGAGTTTGGAGACTGGGGTTCAGAAAGACTGTTACAGAGAGCAGAGTTTGTAGCCTGGGGTGCAGAATGACTGCTTCAGAGAAGAGAGGTTGGATACTGGGTTCAGAAGGGCCGTTGCAGAGACATGAGGTTGGAGACTGAGGTACAGAATGACTGTTACAGAGAGCAAAGTTTGGAAAACTGGGTGGAGAAGGATCTTTCAGAGAGCAGAGGTTAGAGACTGGGGTGCAGAAGGACTGTTGCAGAGAGAAGAGGTTGGAGACTGGGGTGCAGAAGGCCTGTTACAGAGAGCAGACTTTGGTGACTGAGTTGCAGAAGACCTGTTACAGAGAGCAGATGTTGGAGACTGGGGTGCAGAAGGATTGTTACACATAGCACAGTTTGAAGACTGGGGTTTAGAAGGATTGTTGCAGACAGTAGAGTTTTCAGACTTAGGCTTAGAAGGTCTGTTACAGAGAGCAGAGGTTGGAGTCTGAGGTGCAGAAGAACTGTTTCAGAAAGCAGATGTTGGTAATTGGGGTGCAGAATGACCATTATAGAGAGTAGAGTTTTGAGGCTGCATTATAGAAGGACTGTTACAGAGAGCAGAGTTTGGAGACTGGGGTGCAAAAGGACTGTTTCAGAGAGCAGACGTTAAACATAGAGGTTCAGACGGATTGTTACAGAGAGGAGAGATTGGACTTTGGGGATCAGAAGGACCATTAAAGAGAGCAAAGAATGGAGACTGAGGTGCAGAAGGACTTTTACAGAGAGCAGAGTTATGAGACTGAGGTGTAGAAGGATCGTTGCAGAGAGAAGAGTTTGGAGACTGGGGTGCAGAAGTACTGTTACAGAAAGCAGAGGTTGGCAATTAAGGAGAAGATGGAGCATTACAAAGAGAAGAGGTTGGAGACTGGGGTGTAGCAGGTTTGTTGCAGAGAGCAGAGGTTGGAGACATGGGTGCAGAAAGGCTGTTGCAGAGAGCAGAATTTCGAGACTGAGGTGCAGAAGGACTGTTACAGAGAGCAGAGTTTGGAAACTGGGGTGAAGAAGGACTGTTGCAGGGAGCAGGTGTTGGAGACATGGGTGCAGAAGGACTTTTGCAGAGAGTAGAATTTGGAGACTGAGGTGCAGAAGGACCATTACAGACAGCAGTGTTTGGAGACTGCAATACAGGAGGACTGTTTCAGAGAGCAGAGGTTGGAGACTTGAGTGGAGAAGAACAATTTCAGAGTGAAGACGTTTGAGACTGGTGTTCAGAAGAACTGTTGCAGAGAGTAGAGTTAGGAGACTGAGATGCAGAAAGACTGTTAAAGAGAGCAGAGTATGGATACTGGGGGGCAGAAGGACTGTTGCAGAGAGCAGAGTTTGGAGACTGGGGTTCAGAAGGCTATTACCGAGAGCAGAGGTTGGAGACTGTGTACAGAAGGGCTGTTTCAGAGAGCAGAGTTTGGAGACTAGGGTACAGAAGGCTGTTACCGAGAGCAGAGTTTGGAGACTTGGTACAGAAGGGCTGTTGCAGAGAGCAGAGGTTGGAGACTTGGGTGCTGAGAGCTTGTTATAGAGAACAGACATTGGAGACTGGAGTCCAGAAGGCCTGTTACGGATAAAAGAGTTTGGAGAAGTGGTGCAAAAGAACTGTTAGAGAGGGCAGAGGTGGGAGCCTTGGTTGCAGAAGCATCTTAGAGAGAGCAGACGTCGAAGACTGAGGTGTAGAATGATCATTGCAGAGAGAAGATGTTTGAGACTGGGGTGCAGAAGGCCTGTTAAAGAGAGCAGAGGTTGAAGACTGGGATGCAGAAGGAGTGTTATAGAGAGCAGAGTTAGGAGACTGGGTTGCAGAAGTATCTTACAGAGAACAGAGTTTGGAGACTGAGGTGCAGGAGGACTGTTACAGGGAGCAGTGGTTGGAGACTGGGGTTCTGATGGATTGTGCAGAGAAAAAAGGATTCAGGCTGAGGTGTACAATGACTGTTACAGAGAGCAGAAGTTTGAGACTGAGGTACAGAAGGACTGTTAAAGAGAGCAAATTTTGGAGACTGTGTTGCAGAAGGATCTTACATAGAGCAGAGTTTGGAGACTGAGGTGCAGAAGGACTGTTACAGAGAGCAGATGTTGAAGTCTGGGGTTAAGAAGGATTGTTGGAGAGAGCAAAATTTTCAGACTGAGGTGCAGAAGGACTTTTGCAGAGAGCAGATGTTGGAGACTGGGGTGCAGAAGGTTCGTTGCAGAGAGCAGAAGGTGGAGACTGCAGTACAGAAGAACTGTTGCAGAGAGCAGAGTTTGGAGACTAGGGTACACAAAAAGTTTTACAGAGAGCAGATGTTGGATACTTTTGTTCATAAGGACTGTTGCAGAGAGCAGAAGTCGGAGAATGTGTTGCAGAATGACTTTTGCTGAGAGCAGAAGTTGGAGACTGAGGTGCAGAAGGACGGACAAAGAAAGCAGAGTTTGAGGACTGGCGTGCAAAAGGACCTATACAGAGAGCAGAGTTTGGAGACTGCGGTACAAAAGGACTGTTACAGAGAGCAGAGTTTTGAGACTGGGGAGCAGAATTAGTGTTGCAAAGAACAGAGGTTGGAGACTGGGGTGCAGTAGGACTGTTGCAGAAAGCAGAGGTTGGAGACTGGCGTGGAGAAGGAATATTATAGAGAGCAGAGTTTGGAAACTGGGGTCAGAAGGATCTTTCAGAGAGCAGAGGTTCGAGACTGGGGTGCAGAAGGATCGTTGCAGAGAGCAGAGTTGGGACACTGGGGAGCAGAAGGACTGTTGCAGAGAGCAGATGTTGGAGTCTGGGGTGCACAAAAACTCTTTCAGAGAGCAGAGGTTGAAGACTGAGGTGGATATGGACTGTTACAGAGAACAGAGTTTGGAGAGTGGATTGCAGAAGGCCTGTTGCAGAGAGCAGAGGTTTAAGACTGAGGTACAGAAGGATCATTGCAGAGAGCAGAGTTGGAGACTGGGCTGCAGAAGGACTGTTACACTGAGCATATCTTGCAGACTGGGGTGCAGAAGGAATTTTGCAGACAGCAGAGGTTAGAGACTGTGGTGCATAAGGACTGTCGCAGATAGCAGAGTTTGGATATGAGGTGAAGAAGGACAGTTGCTTAGAGCAGAGGTTCTAGACTGGGGTGCAGAAGGACTGATACAGAAAGTAGAGGTTGGAGACTGGGGTGCAGAAGGACTATTACAGAGAGAAGAGTTTGGAGACTGCGGTACGGAAGGACTGTTACAGAGAGTAGATGTTGGCGACTTGGGTGCATAAGGAGTGTTGCAAAGAAAAGAGTTTGGAGACTGAGGTGAAGAAGGACTGTTACAGAGAGCATAGTTTTTAGACAAGGTTGCAGAAGGATCTTACAGAGAGCAGAGAATGTCGACCAAGGTGAAGCAGAAGTGTTACAGAGAGCAGAGGTTGGAGACTGAGTTGCAGAAGTATTGTTATAGAGAACAGACTTTTGAGACTGGGGTGCAGAAGGCCTGTTACAGATAGGACAGATGAGAGAAGGCGTGCAGAAGGACTGTTACAGAATGCAGAGTTTGGAGACTGGGTTGCAGAAGGAACTTACAGAGAGAATATGTTGGAGAGTGAGGTGCAAAGGTACTGTTACAGAGAGCAGAGTTTGGAGACTGGGGTGCAGAAGGACTATTGCAGATACCAGAGGTTGGAGACTGGCGTGTAGAAGGACGGTTGCAGAAACCAGAAGTTTGAATCTGGGGTGCTGATGGACTGTTTAAGAGAGCAGATGTTGGAGACTTAGCTGCAGAAGGACTGTCACAAAGAGCAGAAGTTTTGCGACTGGGGTGCAGAAGGACTGATACAGAGATCAGAGTTTTGAGACTGGGGTGCAGAAGGCCTGTTACAGAGAGCATAGGTTGAAGACTGGGTTGCAGAAGGGCTGTTACAGAGAGCAGAATTTGGATACTGGGTTGCAGAAGGATCTTATGTGGAGCAGAGTTTGGAGACTGAGGTGCAGTAGGACTGTTACAGAGAGCAGAGTTAGGAGACTGAGGTGAAGAAGGACAGTGACAGAGAGCAAATGTGGGAGACAGGGTTGAAGGACTGATACAGAGCAGAAGTTGAAGACTGAGGTACAGAAGGACTGTTATACAGAGATGAGGTTGGAGACTCGGGTGCAAAACGATTATTGAAGAGAGCAGAGTTTTCAGACTGAGTTACAGAAGAGCTGTTGCAGAGAGCACAGGTTGGAGACTGGGATGCAGAATGACTGATACATAAAGCAGAGGTTGGAGACTCGGGTATATAAGTACCCTTAGAGACAGCAGAAGTTAAAGAATGCAGTACAGAAACACTATTATAGAGAGCACAGTTTGGAGACTGGGGTGGAGAAGGACTGTTTCAGAGAGCAAATGTTGGAGACTGGGGTGAAAAAGGACTGTTGCAGAGAGCAGAGGATGAAGACTGGGTTCCAGAAGGACTGTTGCAGAGAGCAGAGGTTGCAGACTGAGTTGCAGAAGGACTGTTACAGAGGGCAGAGTTTTGAGACTGTGGTGCCAAACGACTGAAAGAGAAAGCAGAGGTTGGATACTGGGGTGCATAAGGTCCCTAACCGAGAACTGCGGTTTGAGACTGCAGTACAGAAGGACTGTTACAGAGAGCAGAGATTGGAGATTGGGGTGCAAAAGAACTGATGTACAGACCAGAGGTTGGAGACTGGGGTGCTGAAGGATTGTTGGGGCGAGTAGAGTATGGAGACTGGGGTGTAGAAGGACTGTTGCAGACAGAAATGTTTGGAGACTGCGGTGTAGAAAACTTTTTCAGATAGCAGACGTTGGAGACTGGGGTGCAGAGGAACGTTGGTGGGAGCAGAGTATGGAGACTGGGGTCTAGAAGTACTGTTGCAGAGAGCAGAAGTTACAGACTGTGGTGTAGAAGGACTGTTTCAGAGAGCAAATGTTGGAGACTTGTGTGAAGAAGGACTTTTGCATAGAGCAGAGGTTGGAGACTGAGCTACAGAAGGACTGTAAAAGTGAGAAGAGGTTGGAGACTGGCGTGCAGAAAAATTATTGCAGAGAGCAGAGTTTTAAAACTGAGGTACTGAAGAACTGTTGCAGAGAGCAGATGTTGGAGACTGGGGTTCAGAAGAACTGTTTCAGCGAGCAGAGATTTGAGACTAGGGTGCAGAAGGATCGTTGCAGAGAGCAGAGGTTGGAGGCTGGCGTGCAGAAGGAAGGTTGAAGAAAGCAGAGTTTGAAGACTGAGGTGAAGAAGGAGTGTAAAGAGAGCAGAGGTTGGTTACTGGGCTGCAGAAGGACTGATACAGAAAGCAGAGGTTGGAGACTAGGGTGCAGAAGGACTGTTGCAGAGAGCAGAGTTTGGAGACTGGGGTGGAGAAAGACTGTTGCAGACAGCAGATTTGGAAGACTTGGGTTCAGAAGGATTGGAGGTGCGAGCAGAGTATGCAGACTGGTGTGTAGAAGGACTGTTGCAGAGAACAGAGTTTAGAGTCTGAGGTGCAGAAGGACCATTGCAGAAAGCAGAGGTTGGAGACTGGGTTTCAGAAAAAATCTACAGAGAGCAGAGTTTGGACACTGAGGTGGAGAAGGACTGTTGCAGAGAGGAGAGGTTGGAGATTGGGGCGCAGAAATTCTTTTGCAGAGAACAGAGGTTGGATTCTGAGGTGCAGAAAGACTGTTACAGAGAGCAGAGGTTGGACACTGGTGTGCAGAAAGACTGATACATTATGCAGATTTTGGAGACTCGGGTGCAGAAAGACTGTTACAGACAGTAGAGGTTGGAGACTGCAGTACAGAAGAACTGTTACAGAGAGCAGAGGTTGAAGACTGGGGTGAAGAGGAATTGTTGCAGAGAGCAGAGGTTGCAGAGTGAGGTCCAGAAAGACTGTTACAGAGAGCAAAATTTGGACACTGTGGTGCAGAAGGACTGATACAGAAAGCAGAGTTTTGAGATTGGGGTGTAGAAGGACTGTTACAGAGAGCAGAGTTTGAAGACTGGGTTGGAGAAGGACTGTTGCAGACAGCAGATGTTGGAGACTGGGGTGCAGAAGGAATGTTGTAGAGAGCAGAGGTTGCAGAGTCAGGTGCAGACGGACTGGTACAGAGAGCAGAGTTTGGAGACTGTGGTGCAGAAGGACTGTGATAGAGAGCAGTGTTTGGAGACAGTGTTGCTGAAGGATATTACAGAGAGCATTGGTTGGAGACTGAGCTGCAGGTTGACTGTTACAGAGAGCAGTGGTTGGAGACTGGGGTGCAGAAGAATCTTTGGGAGCAGAGGTTTAAGACTGAGGTACAGGTGGATTTTTACAGAGAGCAGTGATTGGAGACTGGGGTGTAGAAGGACTGTTACAGAGAGCAGAGTTTGGAGACTGTGGTATAGGACTGTTACCTAGAGAAGAGTTTGGAGACTGGAGTGCAGAAGAACTCTTACATAGAGCATAGGTTGGAGACTGAGGTGCAAAGGATAGATACAGAGAACAGATTTTTGAGACTGAAGTTTAGGCAGACTGATACAGAAAGCAGAGGTTGGAGACTGGGGTGTAGAAAGAACTTTACAAAGAGCAGAGATTGGAGACTGTGAAACAGAAGGACTGTTATAGAGAACAGATCTCGGAGACTGGAAGCACAAGGACAGTTGCAGAGAGCAGAGGTTTGAGACTGGGGTGGAGAAGGAATATTATAGAGAGCAGAGTTTGAAAACTAAAGTGCAGAATGAACTTATAGAGAGCAGAGGTTGGTGACTGTGGTGCAGAAGGACTGTTACTGAGAGCAGAGGTTGGAGACTGGGGTCCAGAAGGATCGTTGCAGAGAGCGAAGTTTGAAGACTGGGGTGCAGAAGTAGTGTTGCAGAGAGCAGATGTTGAAGACTGGTGTGCAGAAGGAATGTTGCAGAGAGCAGATTTTAGAGACTGGGGTGCAGAAGGACTGTTACAGAAAGCAGATTTTGGAGATTTGGGTGTAGAAGGACTGTTACAGAGAGCATAGGTTGGAGACTGGGGTTCAGATGGATCTTACAAAGAGCAGAGTTTGGAGACTGGGGTTCAAAACGACTGTTGCAAATAGCAAATGTTGGAGACTGGGGTGGAGAAGAATCGTTGCTGAGAGAGAGGTTTTAGACTAGGGTGCAGAAAGCCTGTTAGAGAGAGCAGAGTTTTGAGACTGCGTTGCAGAAGTCCTGTTACATAGAGCAGAAGTTGGAGACTGTTGTGCAGAAGGACAGGTACAAAGTGCAGAGTTTAAAGACTGGGTTGCAGAAAGATCTTGCAGAGAGCAGAGTTGGGAGACTGAGGTGCAGAAGGACTGTTACAGAGAGCCAAGGTAGAAGACTGGGGTGCAGAAGGGTCGTTGCAGAGAGAAGAGTTTTAAGACTAAGGTGCAGAATGACTGTTTCAGAGAGCAGTTGTTAGAGACTCGCGTGCAGAAGGACTGTTACAGAGAGCAGAGGTTGGATACAGGGGTGCAGAAGCATCTTACAGAGAGCAGAATTTGGAGACTGAGGTGCAGATGGACTGTTGCAGAGATCAGATGTTGGAGACTGGGGTTCAGACGGATCGTTGCAGAGACCACATTATGGAGACTGGGGTGCAGGAGTGCTACAGAGAGCAGAGTTGGGAGACTGGCGTCCAGAACGCCTGTTACAGAGAGGAGAGGTTGGAGACTGGGGTGCAGAAGGACTGTTATAGAGAGCAGAGTTTGGAGACTGGGGTGCAGAAGGCCTGCTAAAGAGAACAGAGTTGGGAGACTGGCTTCCAGAAGGCCTGTTACAGAGAGGTTCGGTTGGAGACTGGGGTGCAGAAGAACTGTTATAAAGAGAAGAGTTTGGAGACTGGGTTGCTGAACGATCTTAAGGAGAGAAGAGGTTGGAGACTGAGGTGCAAGTGGACTGTTACAGGAGCAGTGGTTGGAGACTGAGGTGCAGAAGTACCATGCAGAAAAGAGAGGTGTCAGACTGAGGTACAGAAGGACTGTTACAGAGAGCAGAGGTTGGAGACAGAGGTGTAGAAGTACTGTTAGAAAGAGCAGAGTTTGGAGTCTGAGGTGCAGAAGGACTGTTACAGAAAGTAGAGGTTGGAAATTGGGGTGCAGAAGGACCGTAACAAAGACCAGAGTTTGGAGACTGCGGTATAGAAAAACTGTTACAGAGAGCAGAGGTTGGAGACTGGGGTATGGAAGGAATGTTTCAGAGAGCACAGGTTGGAGACTGAGGTTCAGAAGGATAGATACAGAGAGCAGAGTTTTGAGACTGGTTTTCAGAAGGACTGATATAGAGAACAGTGTTTGGAGACTGGGGTGCAGAAGAATTGTGCAGAGAGTAGAG
This sequence comes from Ictidomys tridecemlineatus, assembly GCF_052094955.1. NCBI lineage: Eukaryota > Metazoa > Chordata > Mammalia > Rodentia > Sciuridae > Ictidomys > Ictidomys tridecemlineatus. Next base: position 79,592 of record NW_027521335.1, read on the forward strand.
GTGTCAGACTGAGGTGCAGAAGGACTGTTACAGAGAGCAGAGGTTGGAGACTGAGGTGTAGAATGACTGTTACAGAGAGCAGAGTTTGGAGACTGAGGTGCAGAAGGACTATTACAGAAAGAAGTGGTTGGAAATTGGGGTGCAGAAGGACCGTAACAGAGACCAGAGTTTGGAGACTGCGGTATAGAAAAATTGTAACAGAGAGCAGAGGTTGGAGACTGAGGTGCAGAATAATAGATACAGAGAGCAGAGGTTTGAGACTGGGTTATAGCAGGATCCTACAGAGAGCAGAGTTTGAAGAGTGAAGTGCAGAAGGACTGTTACAGAGAATAGAGGTTGGAGAAGGGGTGAAGAAGGCCTGCTACACAGAGGAGATTTTGGAGACTGGCGTGCAGAAGGCCTGTTACAGAGAGTGGAGTTTGGAGACTGAGGTGCAGAAGGACAGTTGCAGAGAACAGAGTTTAGAGTCTGAGATGCAGAAGGATTGTTATAGAGAGCAGAGTTTGGAGACTGGGGTGCAGAAGGACTGTTGCAGAGAGCAGAGGTTGGAGAATGGGAAGCAGAAGGACTGTTGCAGAGGACAGAGGTTGGAGACTGGGGTGTTGCAGGACATTTGCAGAAAGCAGAGGTTAAAGAATGGCGTGGAGAAGGAATGTTACAGAGAGCAGAGTTTGGATGCTATAGTGCAGAAGGATCTTACAGAGAGCAGAGGTTGGATACTTTGGTGCAGAAGAACTGTTGAAGAGAGCAGAGATTGGAGACTGGAGTGCAGAAGGACTGTTGCGGAGAGTAGAGGTTGGAGACTGACGTGCAGAAGATTTGTTCGATAGAGCAGAGTTTGGAGACTGAGGGGCAGAAGGATTGTTACAAAGAGCAGAGTTTGCAGACTGGGGTGCAGAAGGACTGTTGCAGAGAGAAGACGTTGGAGACTGGGGTGCAGGAGGACTGTTTCAGAGAGCCGAGTTTGGAGACTGGAGTGCAGCAGGCTGTTGCAGAGAGCAGAGGTTGGATACTGAGGTGCAGGAAGACTCTTAGAGAGAGCATAATTTGGTAACAATTGTGCAGAAAAACTTATACAGAAAGCAGAATATGGAGTCTGCGCTGCAGAAAGACCTTTACAGAGAGCAGGGATTAAGACTCCAGTATAGAAGGACTGTTGCATAGAGAAGAGGTTGGAGACTGAGGTGCAGAAGGATAGATACAGAGAACAGAGGTTGGAGACTGGTGTTCAGAAAGACTGATACAGAAAGCAGAGTTTGGAGACTGGGGTGCAGAAGGACTGTTACAAGAAGCAGAGTTTTGATATTGGGCTGCAGAATGATTTTTACAGAGAGTAGATGTTGAAGACTCTGGTATAGGACTGTTATCCAGAGCAGATGTTGGAGACTGGGGTGCAGAAGGACTCTTACATAGAGCATAGTTTGGAGACTGAAGTGCAGAAGGATAGATACAGAGAACAGACGTTAAAGACTGGGGTTCAGACAGACTGATACAGAAAGCAGAGGTTGCATACTGGGGTGTAGAAGGATCGTTACGAAGAGCAGAGGTTGGAAACTGCGGTACAGAAGGACTGTTACTGAGAGCATATGTTTGAAACTGGGGAGTAGAAAGACTGTTGCAGAGGACAAAGGTTGGAGACTGGGTTGGAGAAGGAATGTTACAGAGAGCAGAGTTTGGAAACTGGAGTGCAGATAGATCTTACAGAGAGCAGAGATTGAAGACTGTTGTGCAGAAGAACTTTTGCAGAGAGCAGACATTGGAGACTGGGGTCAAGAAAGATCGTTGTAGAGAGCAGAGTTTTGAGACAGGGGTAAAGAAGGAGTGTTACAGGAGAAGAGTTTGGAGACTGGTGTGTGGCAGGACTGTTGCAGAGAGCAGAAGTTTGAGACTGGGGTGGAGAAGAATCGTTGCAGAGAGAAAAGCTTTGAGACTGTTGTGCAGAAGGACTCTTACAGAGTGCAGAGTTTAAAGACTTGATTTCAAAAGGATCTTACAGAGAGCAGAGTTAGGAGACTGGTGTGCAGAAGGACTGTTAGAGAGAGCAGAGGTAGGATACTGAGGTGCAGAAGGACTGTTACAGAGAACAGAGTTTGGATACAGGGGTGCAGAAGAATCTTACAGACATCAGAATTTGGAGACTGAGGTGCAGAAGGACTGTGCAGAGATTAGAGGTTGAAAAGTGGGGTGCAGTTTGATCATTGCAGAGAGCTGATGTTGGAGACTGAGGTGCAGAAGAATTATTGCAGAGAGAAGATTTTTGAGACTGGGGTGCAGAAGGGCTTCTACAGAGAGAAGAGTTTGGAGACTGGCTTGGAGAAGGCCTGTTACAGAGAGGAGAGTTTGGAGACTGAGGTGCAGGTGGACTTTTACAAAAAGCAGTGTTTGGAGACTGGCGTGCCGAAGGATCGTGCAGAGAGTAGAGGTGTCAGACTGAGGATTAGAAGGACTGTTACAGAGAGCAGAGTTTGGAGACTGAGGTGTAGAAGGACTGTTTCTGAGAGCAGAGTTTGGAGACTAAGGTGCAGAAGGACTGTTATAGAAAGCAGAGGTTGAAAATTGGGGTGTAGAAGGACCTTTACAGAGACCAGAGTTTGGAGACTGCAGTACAGAAAAACTGTTACAGAGAGCAGAGTTTGGAGACGTGGGTGCAGAAGGAATGTTACAGAGAGCACAGGTTGGAGACTGAGGTGCAGATGAATAGAAATAGAGAGCAGAGGTTTGAGACTAGGGTTAAGAAGGACCGTTACAGAGAGCAGATGTTGGAGACTGGGGAGCAGAAGGACTGTTTCAGAGGACAGAGTTTGGAGACTGGGGTTCCACAGAACACTTGCAGAAAGCAGAGGTTAAATACTGGGGTGAAGAAGAAATGTTACAGAGAGAAGAATTTGGAAACAGAAGTGCAGAAGGTTATTACAGAGAGCAGAGATTGGAGACTGAGGTGCAGAAATCCTGTTACATAGAGCAGAGCTAGAAGAAAGTGGTGCAGAAGGATCATACAGAGAGCAGAATTTAGAGACTGTGGTGCAGAAGGAATATTGTTGAGATCAGAGTTTGGAGACTGGGGTGCAGTAGGATCATTGCAGAGAGCAGAGTTTTGAGACTGGCGTGCAGAAGGCCAGTTACAGAGAGGAGAGGTTGGAGACTGGGATGCAGAAGGACTGTTATACAGAGCAGTGTTTGGAGACTGGGTTGCGGAAGGATCTTACAGAGAGCAGAGGTTGGAGACTGAGGTTCAGGTGGACTGTTACAGAGAGCAGAGGTTGAAGACTCAGGTGTAGAAGGACTGTTACAGAGAGGAGAGTTTGGAGACTCAGTTGCAGAAGGAGTTTTACAGAAAGCAGAGTTTCGAAATTGGGCTGCAGAAGGACCACTACAGAGAGCAGAGTTTTGAGACTGCGGTATAGGTCTGTTACCGAGAGCAGAGGTTGGAGACTGAGGTGCAGAAGAATAGATACAGAGAACAGAGTTCAGAGACTGTGGTTTAGACAGACTGATACAGAATGCAGAGATGGAGACTGGGGTGTAGGAGGATTGTTACAAAGAGCAGAGGTTTGAGACTGCAGTACAGAAGGACTGTTACAGAGAGTAGATCTCTGAGTCTGGGGAGCAGAAAAACTGTTGCAGAGGACAGAGGTTGGAGACTGGGATGGAGAAGGAATGTTACACAGAGCAGAGTTTGGAAACTGGAGTGCAGCAAGATCTTAAAGAGAGCAGAGGTTTGAGACTGTGGTGCAGAAGGACTGTTGCAAAGAGCAAACATTGGAGACTGGGTTCCAGAAGGATCGTTCAAGAGAGCAGATTTTAGAAACTGGGGTGCAGAAGGACTGTTACACAGAGCAGAGTTGAAGACTGAGGTGCAGAAAGACTGTTAGAGAGAGCACAGTTTGGAGACTGGGGTGCAGAAGGACTGTTACAGAGAATAGAGTTTGGAGACTGGGGTTCAGATGGATCTTACAGAAAGCAGAGTTTGGAGACTGGGGTTCAAAAGGAGTGTTTCAGAGATCAGATGTTGGAGACTGGGGTGGAGAAGAATCATTGCAGAGAAAAGAGGTTGGAGACTGAGGTGCAGAATGTCTGTTACAGAGAGCAGAGGTTGGAGACTTTTGTGCAGAAGGACTGTTACAGAGTGCAGAGTTTAAAGACTGGGTGGCAGAAGAATCTTACACAGAGCAGAGTTGGGAGACTGATGTGCTGAAATACTGTTACAGGGAGCAGAGGTTGGAGACTGGGGTCCAGAAGGGTCGTTGCAGAGAGCAGGGTTTTGAGACTGAGGTGCAGAAGAACTGTTTTAGAAAGCAGATGTTGGAGACTGGGGCATAGAAGGACTGTTGCAGAGAGCAGAGTTTGGAGACTCAGATGCAGAAGGACTGTTACAGAGAGCAGAGGTTGGATACAGGGGTGCAGAAGGATCTTACAGAGAGCAAAATTTGGAGACTGAGGTGCAGAAGGACAGTTGAAGAGATCAGATGTTTGAGACTGAGGTGCAGTAGGATCACTGCAGAGAGAAGAGGTTTGAGACATGTTGCAGAAGGATCATTGCCGAGAGCAGATATTGGAGACTGGGATGTCGAAGGCCTGCTACAGAGAGAAGAGTTTGGAGACTGGCGTGCAGACGGCCTGTTACAGAGAGGAAAGGTTGGAGATTGGGGTGCAGAAGGACAGTTTTAGAGAGTAGAGTTTGGAGACTGGGTTGCTGAAAGATCTTACAGAGAGCAGAGGTTGGAGACTGAGGTGCAGGTGGACTATTACAGAGAGCAGTGTTTGGAGACTGGGGTGCAGAAGGATCGTGAAGAGAGCAGATGTGTAAGACTGAGGTGCAGAAGGACTGTTGCAGAGAGCAGTTTTTGGAGACACGGGTGCAGAAGGACTGTTGCAGAGAGTAGAAGTTGGAGACTGGGGTGAAGAAAGATCCTCGTAGAGAGCAGAGGTTTGAGACTGGATTGCAGAAGAACTGTTACAGAGAACAAAGGTTGGAGACTGGGGTGCAGAAGGCCTGTTACAGAGAGAAGAGTTTGGAGAAAGGATGCAGAAGGAATGTTACAGAGGGAAGAGTTTGGAGACTGGGTTACAGAAAGATCTTACACAGAGAAGAGGTTTGATACTGAGGTGCAGAACGACCGTTTCAGAGAGTAGAGGTTGGAGAGTGAGGTGCAGAGGGTTGTTACAGAGTGCAGATGTTGGAGACTGGGGTGCAGAAGGACTGTTGCAGATAGCAGAGGTGGAAGACTGGGGTGCAGAAGAACTGTCGGAAAGAGCAGAGGTTGGAGACTGAGAGGAAGAATGAATGTTACAGAGAGCAGAGTTTGGAGACTGGGTTGCAGAAGTACTGATACAGAGAGCAGAGGTTGGAGACTGGGGTGCAGTAGGACCGCAAGAGAGAGCAGATGTTAAAGACTGTGGTTTAGAAGGACTGTTGCAGAGAACAGTGTTTAGAGAATGGGGTGTAGAAGTACTTTTCCAGAGAGCAGAGGTTGAAGACTGATGTGCAGAAGGACTGTTACAGGGAGAAGACGTTGGATACTGAGGTGCAGAAGGACTGTTAGAGAGAGCAGAGTTTGGAGACTGGGGTGCAGAAAAATCGTTGCAGAAAGAAGAGATTTGAGACTGGGGTGCAGAAGGAGTGTTACAGAGAGTAGAGTTTGAAGACTGAGGTGCAGAAGAATCCTTGCTGAGAGCAGAGTTTTGAAACTGAGGTGCAAAAGGACTGTTACGGAGAGCCGAGTTTGGAGATTGGGGTGCAGAAAAACTGTTACAGAGAGCAGAGTTTTTAGACAAGGTTGCTCAAGGATCTTACATAGAGCAGATGTTGTAGACCAAGGTGCAGCAGGACTGTTACAGAGAGCAGAAGTTGGAGACTAGGGTGCAGAAGGATGGTTGCAGAGAACAGAGTTTTCAGACTGAGGTGTAGAAGGACTGTTGCAGAGAGCACATGTTGAAGACTGGGGTGCAGAAAGACTGTTGCAGAGAGCAGAAATTGGAGACTGGGGTGCAGAAGGATGGTTGTAGGGAGCAGATGTTGGAGACTGGGGTGCAGAAGGATTGTTATAGAGAAAAGATGTCGGATACTGGGGTGTAGAAGGCCTTTTACGGAGAGCAGAGTTTAGAGAATGGGTTCAGAAGTACTTTTACAGAGAGTAGAGTTTTGAGAATGAGGTGCAGAAGGATCATTATAGAGTGCAGAGTTTTGAGACTTGGTTGCAGAGGGACTGCTGCAGAAAGAAGAGGCTGGACATGGGGTGTAGAAGAACGGTTGTGGAGAGTAAAGGATTGAGATTTGTGTGCAGAAGCACTGTTGCAGAGAGTAGAGGTTGAAGAATGCTTTTCAGTAGGACTGTTACAGAGGCAGAGTTTGGAGACTTTGGTGCAGAAGGACTGTTGCGGAGAGCAGATATTGGAGACTGGGTTGCAGAAGGACTGTTGAAGAGAGAAGAGTTTGTAGACTGAGGTGTAGAAGGACTGTTACAGAGAGCAGAGGTTGGAGACTGGGGTGCAGATGGACTGATACAGAAAGCAGAGTTTGGGGACTCCGGTGCAGAAAGACTGTTTCAGACTGCAGAGGTTGGAGAATGGAGTGCAAAAGTCCTGTTACACAGAGCAGAGGTTGGAGACTGGGGTGCAGAAGGACTGTTACTGAGAGCAGAGTTGGAGACAGGGTTGCAGAAGGATCTTACAGAGAGAAGATTTTGGAGACTGTGGTACAGCAGGACTGTTATAGAGAGAAGAGGTTGGAGACTGGGGATCAGAATGATCGTTGCAGAGAACAGAGTTTTCAGACTGATTTGCAGAAAGACTGTTACAGAGAGCAGATGTTGGTAACTAGGGTCCAGAAGGACTAATGTAGAAAGCAGAGGTTGGAGACTGGGGTGCAGAAGGTCTGTTACAGAGAGCAGAGTTTGGAGACTGAGGTGAAGAAGAATTTTTACAGAGAGCAGAGTTTTGACACTGATGTGCAGAAGGACTGTTACAGAGAGCAGAGCTTGAAGACTGTGGTGCAGAAGGAGTGTTGCAGAGAGCAGAGGTTGGAGACTGAGGTGCAGAAGAATCGTTGCAGAGAGAAGAGGTTGGAGACTGGGGTGCAGAAGGCCTGTTACAGAGTGCAGACTTTATAGACTGAGTTGCAGAAGACCTGTTACAGAGAGCAGATGTTGGAGACTGGGATGCAGAAGGATTGTTAGAGATAGCACAGTTTGGAGACTGGGGTTTAGAAGGATTGTTGCAGAGAGCAGAGGTTTCAGACTGAGGCTTAGAAGGACTGTTACAGAGAGCAGGGGTTGGAGTCTCAGTTGCAGAAGGACGGTTTCAGAAAGCAGAGGTTGGCAATTGGGGTGCAGAAGGACCTTTATAGAGAGAACACTTTGGAGACTGCGGTACAGAAGGACTGTTACAGAGAGCAGAGTTTTGAGACTGGGGTGCAGAATGACTGTTACAGAGAGCAGACTTTGGAGACAGAGATGCAGACGATTTTTACAGAGAGCAAAGATTGGAGACTGGTGTGTAGAAGGACCATTACAGAAAGCAAAGGATGGGGACTGAGATGCAGAAGGACTTTTAGAGAGAACAGAGTTAGGGGACTGGGTAGAAAAAGGATCATTGCAGAGAGCAGATGTTCGAGACTGGGGTGTAGTAGGACTGTTACAGAGAGCACAGGTTAAGACTGGTGTGCAGAAAAAATGGTGCAGAGAGCAGAGTTTGAAGACTTGGGTGCAGAAGGACTGATACAGAAAGCAGAGTTTGGAGACTGGGGTGCAGAAGGATCGTTACAGATTACAGAGGTTGGATACTGAGGTGCAGAAGGATTTTTACAGAGAGGAGAGGTTGGAGACAGTGGTGGCAAAGGATTCTTACAGAGAGCAGAGGATGGAGACTGGGGTGCAGAAGGAGTGTTACAGCGAGCAGAGTTTGGTGATTGGGGTTCAGAAGAACTGTTACAGAAAGCAGACGTTGGAGACTGCGGTGCAGAAGGCCTGTTACAGAGAGCAGAGTTTTGACATGACGTGCTGAAGGACTGTTCCAGAGAGCAGAGCTTGGAGTCTGGGGTGCAGAAATACGGTTGCAGGGAGCAGAGGTTGGAGACTGGGATGCAGAAGGATTCTTGCAGAGAGCAGAGATTGGAGACTGAGGTGCAGAATGATCGCTACTGAGAGCAGAATTTGGAGACCGGGGTACAGTAGGATAGTTTTAGAGAGCACAGGTTGGAGACTGGGGTTCAGAAGAAATGTTGCAGAGGGCAGAGGTTGGAGACTGGGGTGCAGAAATACTGTAGCAGAGAGCAGAGGTTGGAGATTGGGGTGTATAAGGACTGTTGCAGATAGCAGACTTTGGAGACTGGGATGCAGGAAAATTGTTGCAGAGATCAGATGTTGGATACTGGGTATAATAAGACATTTGCAGAGAGCAGAGGTTGGAGCATGGGGTGCAGAAGGACTGTTGCAGAGTGCAGAAGTTGGAGACTGAGCTGCAGAATGACTGTTACAGAGAGCAACGTTTGGAGAACGGGGTGCAGAAAGATCTTACCGAGAGCAGACTTTGGAGACAGGGATGCAGAATGATCGTTGCAGAGAGCAGAGGTTGGAGACTGGGGTGTAGAAGGACTTTTGAAGAGAGCTGAGGTTGAAGACTGGGGTGCAGAAGGCCTGTTACAGAGAGCAGATTTGGAGACTAGGTTGCAGAAAACCTGTTACAGAAAGCAGATGTTGGAGACTGAGGTGCAAAAGGATTGTAACAGATAGCAAAGTTTGGAGACTGGGGTTTAGAAGGATTGTTGGAGAGAGCAGAATTTTCAGAATGAGGCTGAGAAGGACTGATACAGAGAGCAGAGGTTGGAAAATGGGGTGCAGAAGGACCGTTATAGAGAGAAGAGTGGAGATTGCCGTAGAGAAGGACTGTTACAGAGAGCAGAGTTTGGAGACTGGGGTGCAGAAGGACCGTTGCAGAGAGCAGATGTGGGAGACTGGGATGCAGAAGGATCAATGCAGTAAGCAGAGGTTGGAGATTGAGGTGCAGAAGGATCTCTACAGAGAGCAGAGTTTGGAGACCGGGGTTCAGTAGGATAGTTTAAGAGAGCACAGGTTGGAGACTGGGGTGCAGAAGAAATGTTGCAGAGAGCAGAGATTTGAAACTGGGGTGCAAAAGGACTGTAGTAGAGAGGAGAGTTTGCAGACTGGGGTTTAAAAAGACTGTTGCAGATAGCACACGTTGGAGACTGGGATGCAGAAGGATCATTGCAGAGAGAAGATGTTGGATACTGGGGTATAATAAGACGGTTGCAGAGAGCAGAGTTTGGAGACTTGGGTGCAGAAGGACTGTTGCAGAGAGCAGAGTTTGGAGACTGAGGTTTAGAAGGACTGTTACAAAGAGCAGAGGTTTTAGACTGGGGTGCAGAATAACCGATACCGAAAGTAGAGTTTGGGGACTGGGGTACAGAAAGACTGTTACTGAGAGCAGAGTGTGTAGCCTGGGGTGCAGAAGGAAAGCTGCAGAGAACAGAGGTTAGTTACTGGGGTGCACAAGGGCCATTGCAGAGTGATGAGGTTGAAGACTGACGTGCAGAATGACTGTTACAAAGAGCAAAGTTTTGAGAATGGGGTGCAGAAGGATATTACAGAGAGCAGACGTTGGAGACTGGGATGCAGAAGGATCGTTGCAGAGAGAAGAGGTTGGAGACTGGGGTGCAGAAGGCCTGTTACAGAGTGCAGAGTTTAGAAACAGGGTTGCAGAAAACCTGTTACAGAGAGCAGATGTTGGAGACTTGGGTGCAGAAGAAATGTTGCAGAGAGCAGAGGTTGGAGACTTGGGTGCAGAAGGACTGTAGCAGAGAGCAGAGTTTGGAGACTGGGGTGTAGAAGGACTGTTCCAGAGAGCAGACGTTGGAGACTGGGATGCAGAAAGATCGATTCAGAGAGCAGATGTTTCATACTGGGGTATAATAAGACGTTTGCAGAGAGCAGAGGTTGGAGACTGGGGTGCAGATGGACTGTTGCAGAGAGCAGAAGTTGGAGACTGTGGTGCAGAAGGAATGTTACAGACAGCAAAGTTTTTAGACTGGGGTGCAGAATAACTGATACGGAAAGTAGAGTTTGGAGACTGGGGTGCAGAAGGACTGTTACAGAGAGCAGAGTTTGTAGCCTGGGGTGCAAAAGGACAGCTGCAGAGAACAAAGGTTGGATACTGACATGCACAAGGGCCATTGCACAGAGATGAGGTTTGAGACTGACTTGCAGAATGACTGTTACAGAGAGCAAAGTATGGAGAACGGGTTGCAGAAGGATCTTGCAGAGAGCAGACGTTAGAGACTGGTATGCAGAAGGATCGTTGCAGAGAGCAGAGGTTGGAGACTGGGGTGTAGAAGGACTGTTACAGAGAGAAGAGGTTATAGACGGGGGTGCAGAATAACTGATAAGTAAAGTAGAGTTTGGAGACTGGGGTGCAGAAGGACAGTTACAGAGAGCAGAGTTTTTAGCGTGGGGTGCAGAATGGCTGCTGCAGAGAACAGAATTTGGAGACTTGGGTGCAGAAGGATCGTTGCCGAGAGCAGAGGTTGAAAACTAAGGTACAGAAGTATCGTTACACAGAGCAGAGTTTGGATCCTGGGGTGCAGAAGGACTGTTGCAGAGAGCAGAGGTTGGTGACTGAGGTGCAAAAGGACTGTTACAGTGAGCAGACGTTGGAGACTGGGATAAAGAAAAACTGTTGCAGAGAGCCTAGTTTGGAGACTGAGGTGAAGAAGGATCGTTGCAGAGAGAAGAGGTTGGAGACTGGAGTGCAGAAGGCCTGTTACAGAGAGCAGAGTTTACAGACTGGGGTTCAGAAGGACTGTTAAAGATAGCACAATTTCGAAACTAGGTTGCAGAAGGATCCTACAGAGAGCATTTCGGAGACTGAGGTTAAGAAGGACTGTTACAGAGAGCAAAGGTTGGAAACTCGGGTGCAGAAAGATTTTTGCAGAGAGCAGAGTTTTCAGACTGAGTTGCAGAAGGACTGTTTCAGAGAACAGAGGTTGGAGACTGAGGTGCAGAAGGATGGTTGCAAAGAGAAGAGGTTGGAGACTGGGGTGCAGACGGCCTCTTACAGAGAGCAGAGTTTGGAAATTGGGGTTCAGTAGATCTGTTACAGAGAGCAGAGGTTAAAGACCGGTGTGCAGAAGGATTGTTACAGAAAGCACATTTTGGAGACTGGGGTGCAGGAGGATTGATGCAGAGAGCAGAGTTTTAAGACTGAGGCTTAGAAGGACTGTTACAGAGAGCAGAGTTTGGAATCTGATGTGCAGAAAGACTGTTACAGAAAGCAGAGGTTGGAAATTGGGGTGCAGAAGGACAGTTATAGAGAGAAGAGGTTGGAGACTGCAGTACAGAAGGACTGTTAGAGAGAGCAGAGTTTGAAGACTTTGGTGAAGAAGGACCGGTATACAGAGCAGATGTTGGAGACTAGTTTGCAGAAGGACTGTTAAAGAGACCAGACGTTAGAGACTGAGGTGCAGAAGGATTGTTACAGAGAGAAGAGGTTCGAGATTGGGGTGCACAAGAACTGTTACAGAGAGCAAAGTTTGTAGACTGGGGTGCAGATGGACTGTTGCAGAGAGCAGTGTGTGGAGACTGAGGATCAGAAAGAGTGTTAAAAAGATCAGAGGTTGGAGACTGAGGTGAAGAAAGATTGGTACAGAGAGGAGAGGTTGGAGACTGAAGTGTAGAAGGACAGTAACAGAGAGCAGAGGTTGGAAACTGGGGTGCAGTAAGATCATTGCAGAGAGCAGAGGTTGGAAACTGAGATGCAGAAAAACCTCCGCAGAGAGCGGAGGTTAAAAACTGATGTGTAGAAGGATCATTACAGAGAGCAGAGGTTGAAGACTGGGGTCAGAAAGACAGTTACACAGAGCAAAGGTTTGGAGACTGGGGTTCAGAAGAAATGTTGCAGTGAGAAGAGACTGGAGACTGCGGTACAGAAGTACCATTACAAATAGCAGAGGGTGGAGACTGTGGTGCAGAAAGAATGTCACAGAGAGCAGAGTTTGGAAACTGGGGTGAAGAAGGATGATACAGAGAGCAGAGGCGGGAGACTGGGTCAGAAAAACTGTTGCAGAAAACAGACGTTGGAGACTGGGGTGCAGAAGTATCGTTGCAGAGAGCAGAGGTTGGAGACCGGAGTGCAGTAGGATAGTTACAGAGAGCACAGTTTAAAGACTGAGGTGCAGAAGAGATGTTGCAGAGAGCATAGGTTGGAGACTAGGGTGCAGAAAAAATGTAGCAGAGAGCAGAGGTTTGAGACTGGGGTGTAGAAGGACTGTTGCAGAGAGCAGACATTGGAGACTGGGATGCAGAAGGATCGTTGCAGAGAACAGATGGTCGATACTGGTGTGTTGAAAAACTTTTGCAGAGAGCAGAGGTTGGAGACTGGGTGCAGAAGTACTGTTGCAGAGAGCAGAGGTTGGTGACTAAGGTGCAGAATTACTGATACGGAAAGTAGAGCTTGGAGACTGGGGTGCAGAAGGACTGTTACAGAGAGAAGATTTTGTAGCCTGAGGTGCAGAATGACTGCTGCAGAGAACAGAGTTTGGATACTGGGGTGCAGAAGGGCCGTTGCAGAGAGATGAGTTTGGAGACTGAGGTGCAGAATGACTGTTACAGAGAGCAAAGTTTGGAAAACGGATTGCAGAAGGATCTTACAGAGAGCAGAGGTTGGAGACTGGGATGCAGAAGGACTATGGCAGAGAGAAGAGGTTGAAGACTGGGGTGCAGAAAGACTGTTGCAGAGAGAAGAGGTTGAAGACTGGGGTGCTGAAGGCCTGTTACAGAGAGCAGACTTTGGAGACTGAGTTGCAGAAGACCTTTTACAAAGAGCAGATGTTGGAGACTGAGGTGCAGAAGGATTATTACAGATAGCACAGTTTGGAGACTCGGGTTTAGAAGGATTGTTGCAGACAGCAGAGGTTTCAGACTGAGGCTTAGATGGTCTGTTACAGAGAGCAGAGTTTGGAGTCTAAGGTGCAGAAGGACTGTTTCAGAAAGCCGACGTTGGCAATTGGGGTGCAGAAGGACCGTTATAGAGAGAAGACTTTGGAGACTGTGGTACAGAAGAACTGTTACAGAGAGCAGAGTTTGGAGACTTGGGTGCAGAAGGACTGTTACAGAGAGCAGACGTTGGACACAAAGGTGCAGATGGATTGTTACAGAGAGCAGAGATTGGATATTGGGGTTCAGAAGGACCATTACAGAGAGCAAAAAATGGAGACCGAGGTGCAGAAGGACTTTTACAGAGAGCAGAGGTAGGAGACTGAGGTGCAGATGGATCGTTGCAGAGAGAAGAGTTTAGAGACTGGGGTGCAGAAGGACTGTTACAAAAAGCAGAGGTTGGCAATTGGGGAACAGATGGACCATTACAAAGAGAAGAGGTTGGAGACTGTGATACCAAAAGACTTTTACATAGGTCAGAGTTTGGAGACTGGGTAGAAGAAGGATCATTGCAGAGAGCAGATTTTGAAATCTGGGGTGCAGAAGAACTGTTACAGAGAGCACAGGTTTGGGACTCGGGTGCAGAAAAAATATTGAAGAGAGCAGAGTTTGGAGACCTGGGTGCAGAAGGACTGATAAAGGAAGAAGAGGTTGGAGACTGTGGTGCAGAAGGATCTTTCAGAAAGTAGAGGTTGGAGACTTGGGTGCAGAAGGACTGTTGCAGAGAGCAGAGGTTGGAGACTGGGGTGCAGAAGAACTGTTACAGATAGCACAGTTTCGAGACTGGGTTGCAGAAGTATCTTAAAAAGAGCATTTTGGAGACAGAGGTGCAGAAAAAGTATTACAAGAGCAGAGGTTTCAGAGTGGGGTGCAGAAGGATTGTTGCAGAGAGCAACGTTTTTCAGACTGAGGTGCAGAATTACTGTTGCAGAGAGCAGATGTTGGATCCTGGGGTGCAGAAGGATCGCTGAAGTGAGCAGAGGCTGGAGACGTGGGTGCAGAAGGCCTATTAAAGAGAGCAAAGTTATAAGACTGGGGTGCAGAGGACTGTTGCAGAGTGCAGAGTTTGGAGACTGAGGTGCAGAAGAACTGTTATAGAGAGCAGAGTTTGGAGACTAGGGTGCAGAAAGACTAATACAGAAAGTAGAGATTGGATACTGGGGTGTAGAAGGACCGTTACAGAGAGCAGAGTTTGGAGACTGGGGTACAGAAGGACTGTTACAGGGAGTAGATTTTGGAGACTGTGGTTCTATAGGATCATTGCAGAGAGCAGATGTTGTAGACTGGTGTGCAGAAGTATCTTAAAGAGAGCATAGTTTTGAGACTGAGCTGCATAAGGACTGTTACAGAGACCAGTGGTTGAAGACTGGGGTGCAGAAGGATCGTTCCAGAGAGCAGAGTTTGGAGATTGAGGTGCGGAATGATCATTGATGAGAGCAGAGGTTGGAGAATATGGTGGAGAATGATACTTACAGAGAGCAGATGTTGGCGACTGGGGTGCAGCAGGACTGTTATACAGATTAGAGGTTGGAGACTGGGGTACAGAATAACTGTGGTAGAGAACAGAGGTTGGAGACTGGGGTGCAGAATGACCATTGCATATAGCAGAGGTTGGAGACTGGATTTCAGAAGTAATATACAAAGAGTTGAGTTTTAACACTGAGGTGCCGAAGGACTGTTGCAGAGAGCAGAGGTTGGAGATTGGGCCGCAGTAGGACTGTTGCAGAGAGCAGAGGTTGGAGTCTGAGGTGCAGAAGGATGGTTACCGAGAGCATAGTTTAGAAACTGGGGTGCAGAAGGACTGATACAGAAATCAGACTTTGTAGACTGGGGTGCAGAAGTACCGTTAAAGAGATAAGAGGTAGGAGACAGCAGTACAGAAGGACGGTTACAGAGAGCAGAGGTTGGAGATTAGGGTGGTAAAGGAATATTGCAGAGAGCAGATTTCAGAGACTTGGCTGCAGAAGGTCTGTTGCAGTGACCAGAGGTTGAAGACTGGAGTGCAGGAGGACTGTTGCGGAGAGCAGAGTTTGCAGACCGAGGTGCAGAAGGACCCTTACAGAGAACAGAGGTTGGATACTGTGGTACAGAAGAACTGTTACAGGGAGCAAATGTTGGAGACTGGGGTGCAGAATAACTGTTGTGGAGAACAGAGTTTGAAGAGTG